>NW_026087797.1:0-31607 GCF_022539395.1 Myiozetetes cayanensis | reverse complement strand
AAACACCCCCCAACCCCCCCCAAACCTCCTCAGTCCCTGGGGATCATCCACTGGGGCAGCCCTGCTCCCCCCAACCGCGGTCCCCACTGGGAGGTGTGGGTCCTAGGAGCCCCCAAACACCCCAAAACACTCCCCAAACACACTCCCAAACCTCCTCAGTCCCTGCGGGATCATCCACGTGCGGGGACCCCTGCCCCCCAACCGCGTGTCCCACGGAGAGGGTGGGTCCCCAGAGCCCCAAAACACCCCAAAAACACCCCCAAAAACACCCCTAAAACACCCCCAAAAACCTCCCAGTCCCTGCGGGATCATCCACGTCAGGGAGCCCCTGCCCCCCAACCGCGTGTCCCACGGAGAGGGTGGGTCCCCAGAGCCCCAAAACATCCAAAAACACCCCAAAAACACCCCCAAACCCACCCAGAACACCCCAAACCCACCCAGAACACCCCAACCCAGTGACCCCAGTATCCCCATTATCCCCAGTTCTGGAGTGGCAGAGGGGCTTCGAGACCATTCCCAGTGCTCCCAGTGACCCCAGTATCCCCATTATCCCCAGTGCTGGAGTGGCAGAGGGGGTTGGAGGCCATTCCCAGTGCTCCCAGTGATCCCAGTTATCCCATTATCCCAGTTCTGGAGTGGCAGAGGGGTTCTGTGTCCATTCCCAGTGCTCCCAGTAACCCCAGTTATCCCATTATCCCAGTTCTGGAGTGGCAGAGGGGTTTCGAGGCCAGGCTGTGCCTGTTCCCAGTGCTCCCAGTAACCCCAGTAACCCCAGTTATCCTGTTCCCAGTGCTGGAGTGGCAGAGGGTTCGAGCCAGGCTGCTGGCCATTCAGTGCCAGTGCTCCCAGTGACCCCAGTTATCCCATTATCCCAGTTCTGGAGTGGCAGAGGGGTTTCGAGGCCAGGCTGGCCCCGCTCCCAGTGCTCCCAGTGCTCCCAGTGCTCCCAGTAACCCCAGTTTCCCTGTTCCCAGTTCTGGAGTGGCAGAGGGGTTTCGAGGCCAGGCTGGCCCCGCTCCCAGTGCTCCCAGTAACCCCAGTTCCCCTGTTCCCAGTGCTGGAGTGGCAGAGGGGTTTTGAGGCCCGGCTGGCCCCGCTCCTGGCGGGTCCCAGTGCTCCCAGTAACCCCAGTTATCCCATTATCCCAGTCCTGGAGTGGCAGAGGGGTTTCGAGGCCAGGCTGGCCCCGCTCCCAGTGCTCCCAGTAACCCCAGTTATCCCATTATCCCAGTGCTGGAGTGGCAGAGGGGCTCCGAGGCCATTCCCAGTGCTCCCAGTGCTCCCAGTAACCCCAGTTATCCCATTATCCCAGTCCTGGAGTGGCAGAGGGGCTTCGAGGCCAGGCTGTGGCCATTCCCAGTGCTCCCAGTAACCCCAGTTATGCTGTTCCCAGTTCTGGAGTGGCAGAGGGGCTTCGAGGCCAGGCTGGCCCCGCTCCCAGTGCTCCCAGTAACCCCAGTTATCCCATTATCCCAGTGCTGGAGTGGCAGAGGGGCTTCGAGGCCAGGCTGGCCCCGCTCCTGGCGGGTCCCAGTGCTCCCAGTAACCCCAGTTATCCCCTGTATCCCAGTGCTGGAGTGGCAGAGGGGTTTCGAGGCCAGGCTGGCCCCGCTCCTGGCGGGTCCCGGGGCCGTTCCCGACGAGGAAGCCCAAAGGTTGGGCCGGAAGGACCCCGAGCAGGAGCTCGAGAAGTTCGTGAGCGCCAACACCCAGGAGCTCAGTGCAGCTGTGCCCCTCAGCGGCAAGCAGTTCAAGGTTTGGGGGATTTTGGGGTTATCGGGGATTTCCAGGTTTGCTGGGGATTTTGGGGTCAGTTTTGAGGTGATTTTGGGGGTTTGGGCAGCCAGGGTCATTTGGGGTCACAGGGGACCCCCAGGAGCTGGGCAAGGACAGGGGGCTGTGCCCCCTCAGCGGCAAAAAGTTCAAGGTTTGGGGGGATTTTGGGGGATTTTGGGGGGTTTGGGAAGGCCCAGGGGTCATTTGGGGTCACAGGGGACCCCCAGGAGCTGGGCAAGGACAAGTGGCTGTGCCCCCTCAGCGGCAAGAAGTTCAAGGTTTGGGGGGATTTTGGGGGATTTTAGGGTTTATTTCGGGGATTTTGGGAGTCATTTGGGGATTTTGGGGTTGTTTGGGGAGGTCATTTGGGGTCACAGGGGACCCCAGGAGCTGGGCAAGGACAAGTGGCTGTGCCCCCTCAGCGGCAAGAAGTTCAAGGTTTGGGGGGATTTTGGGGGATTTTGGGTTTATTTCAGGGGTTTTGGGGTCATCTGGGGGGTTTTGGGGTTTATTTGGAGGTTCATTTGGGGTCTGGGGACCCCAGGAGCTGGGCAAGGACAAGTGGCTGTGCCCCCTCAGCGGCAAGAAGTTCCAAGGTTTGGGGTCAGATTTGGGTTTGGGGGTTGTTTGGGGGGTTGGGATCTATTAGTGGGGGTTTGGGGTCATTGGGGGGTTTAGGGTCATTTGGCGCAGGAGCTTGGGGTCATTTAGGGGAATCTTGGGGTCACTTAGGGGAATCTCTGGGAGAGTGCTAGGGAGAGAGGGGCTGCGACCCCCTCAGTGGGAACAACTTAGGGTCATTTGGGGGGACATTTGGGGGGTCATTGGGACAGGAGGGGACACTTCAGGTCCCCCAATTCCCCCAATGTCCCCAATGCTCCCAATGTCCCCAATGCTCCCTGGTGCCTCCCAATGTCCCCAATGCCCCCAATGTCCCCTGAATGTCCCCACTGCCCCTGCAATGCCCCCAATGTCCCCAATGTCCTTCAATGCCCCCTGGTGTCCCCAATGTCCTCTGGTGTCCCCAATGTCCCTAATGTGCCCCCAATGTCCCCAATGCCCCCTAATGTCTCCAATGTCCCCTGGTGTCCCAATGCCCCAATGTCCCCAATGTCCCCAATGCCCCCTGATGTCCCCAATGTCCCCTGGTGTCCCCAATGCCCCCAATGTCCCCACAATGTCCCCAATGCCCCCTGGTGTCCCCAATGCCCCCAATGTCCCTCGAATGTCCCCAATGCCCCCCAATGCCCCCTGGTGTCCCCAATGTCCCTCCAGTGTCCCCAATGTCCCCGTCCTAATGTCCCCAATGCCCCCTGATGTGTCCCCAAATGCCCCCAATGCCCCTCTGGTGTCCCCAAATGCCCCCCAATGTCCCCAATGTCCCCCCTGTCTGCAGGGCCCCGAGTTCGTCCGCAAGCACATCTTCAACAAGCACTCGGACAAGATGAGCGCGGTCAGGAAGGAGGTTTTGTTCTTCAACAACTTCCTGATGGACCCCAAGCGCCCAGCGCTGCCCGAGGGCAAAGGGGGGCCCCCCCCGGGCCCCAACGCAGGTCAGACACCCCAGAAACACCCCAAAACAACCCAAAACCACCCCCTAGAACCCCAAAACCCCCTGAGACCCCAAAACTCCCCTGTCAACCCCTGGCGCTGCCCGAGGGCAAAGGGGGGCCCCCCCCGGGCCCCAACGCAGGTCAGGCACCCCAGAAACACCCCAAAAACATCCCAGAACATCCCAAAAACACCACCAAAAACAGCCCCAAAAACAGCCCCAAAAACCACCCCAAAACACCACCAGAAACATCACAAAAAACACCCCAAAAACACCCCCAAAAACACCCCCAAAAACAGCCCCAAAACCACCCCCAGAACTACCCCCAAAAGAACCCCCAAAATCACCCCAAAACAACCCAAAAACCACCCTAAAAACAGCCCCAAAAACCACCCCCAAAACCACCCTAAAACACCCCAGAAACACCGCCAAAACCACCCCAAAAACATCCCAAAACACCCCAAAAAACAACCAAAAACCACCCCAAAAACAACCCAAAAACCAGGCCAAAAACAGCCCCAAAAACACCCCAAAACCACCCCCAAAACCACTCCAAAACCATCCCCAAAAACACGCCCAAAACTACCCCAAAAAAAACCCCAGAAACATCCCAAAACAACCCAAAAACCACCCCAAAAACATCCCAAAACACCCCAAAAAACACCCCCAAAACCACCCCCAAAAACCATCCCAAAACCACCCCAAAACTACCCCAAAAACAACCCCAAAACACCCCAAAAACACCCCCAGAAACATCCCAAAACCACCCCCAAAACCAACCCAAAAATCACCCCAAAAACATCCCAAAAACACTCCCAAAACCACCCCCAAAACCACTCCCAAAACGACCCCAAAAACATCCCCAAAATCCAAAAACTCCCAAAACACTCTCAAAACTCTAAACCCCCAAATCCTTAAGCTCCCCAAACTAACCAGTCCAACCAAAATCTCCCCTGGGTCCCCTAGGCCCCCCCATGAACCGGGGCCCCATCACCCCGCTGTAGCCCAGTCTGGCCTAGGGGGCTGCATGCCCAGAGCTCCACAGGTTGTACCCTGGCACCCCGGCCCCATGCTGGGCTACGGAGGTAGGGGGCTGGGGGCTTTTGGGGGCTCTGAGAGGTTTGAGAACTCTAGAGGTTTAGAGGCTCTGGGAGGTTTAAGGGAGACTGGGATGGGGTTTAGGGGGTCTGGGAGGGGTTTTGGGGGGTTTAGGGGGTCTGGGGGGTTTAGGGGGTCTGGGGGAGGTTTGGGGGATTTAGGGGGCTCTGGGGGTTTGGGGGTCTGGGAGGGGTTTAGGGAGCTGGGAGGGGGTTTAGGGGGGCTCTGGAGGAGTTTGGAGGGGAGTCTAGGGGGCTGGGAGGGGGTTTAGAGGCCTGGGAGGGAGTTTAGGGGGCTCTGGGAGGGGGTTTAGGGGGAGCCTGGGGAGTTTAGGGGGCTTGGGGAGTCTGAGGGAGCTCTGGAGGAGTTTGGGGGGTTTGGGGGGCTCTGGGGAGTTAGGGTGTTGGGAGGGGGCTTTGGGGGAGTTTAGGGGGCTCTGGGAGTTAGGGGGCTCTGGGAGGGGTTTGGGGCTCTGGGGGGTTTAGGGTCTGGGGGAGCAGGAGTTTAGGGGGCTTTAGGGGGCTCTGGGGGGTTTAGGGGGCTCTGGGGAGTTTAGGGGCTCTGGGAGAGGCTTTTGGGAGGCCTGGGGGGTTTAGGGGAGCTCTGGGAGGGGGGTTTAGGGGGCTCTGGGGGTTTAGGGGGTCTGGGGGAGTTTGGGGGCTGGAGGGGGTTTGGGGGGTCTGGGGACTGGGGGGTTTAGGGGATTTGGGAGGGGGTTTAGGGGGCTGGGGGTCTTAGGGGTTTGGGAGGAAGGGCTCTGGGAGGTGAGCCTGGGGGGTTTAGGGCGCTGGGGGGGTTTAGGTGGGGCGTCTAGGGAGGAGGGTTTAGGGGGCTCTGGGGGGAGTTTAGGGGTCTGGGAGGGTTTAGGGAGGCTGGGGTAAGGGGTTTGGGGGAGTTTAGGGGCGCTGGGGGTTTGGGGGCTGGGGGGAAGTTATGGGGACTCTGGGGGGTTTAGGGGAGTTCTGGGAGGGGGTTTGGGGGTCCTGGGAAGGGGTGGAGGATTTGGGGGATCCTGGAGGGTCCCAGGGGAAGATTTTGGGGATGGAAGGAGGAGGGTTGGAGGAGAAAAGGGGGAATTTGGGGGAGGGGGTCTCATGGAGGGTCTGGGGGATTTGGGGTCAGGGGAGGGGTTTGGGGGTCTTGGGGGGCTCAAGGTGGGGGCCCTGGGAGGATTTCAGGTCTGGGGGCTCATGGGGGGATTTGGGGTCCAGAAAGGGTGTTTGGGGTCTGGGAGGTCCTGGGAGGGAATTTGGGGTCTGGGGGGAATTTGGGGTCGGGGGGCTCATGGTGGGTTTGGGGGCTCATGGGGGATTTGGGGTCCAGGGAGGATTTGGGGTCTTGGGGGGCTCATGGGGAGGATTTGGGGATCTTGGGGGCTCATGGGGGGATTTGGGTTCCTGGTGGGAGGGGTTGGGTAATTCTGGATGTTGGAGGGTGGGGGCGGATCCTGCCCCTCGGGAGTTTTGGGGGTCCCCAACCTCCTCGACCCTCCCTTCTGTCCCTCCCCAGGGTCCCACCCCTACCCCCGGGCCCTACGGGGGTCGCGGCAGCTACGAAACCTTCCGGGGCAGGGGGGGCAGGGGGTACCTGAACAAACCCCGCTCCAGGTGAGGGGGACCCGAAAATGGGAGGGGACTCAAAATGGGGGAGGGGACCTCGAAAATGGGGAGGGGAGCCAAAAATGGGGAGGGGGCTCAAAATGGGGGAGGGGAACCCAAAATGGGGAGGAGCCCAAAACGGGGGAACCCCAAAAATGGGGAGAGGCCCAAAAATGGGAGGGGAGCCAAAAATGGGGGAGCCCAAAAATGGGGGAGCCCAAAAATGAGGAGGGGGAGCCCAAAATGGGAGGGGAGCTCAAAATGGGGAGGGGGAGCTCAAAAATGGGGGAAACCCCAAAATGGGGAGGGGAGCCCAAAGTGGGGAGGGGGAGCCCAAAATGGGGAGGAGCCCAAAAATGGGGAGGGGGTCCCTTTGGTTCCTGGGGTCTCCAGCCCCTGATCCCCGTGCCCCCAGGTGGGTTTGGGGTCATTTGGGGTCATTTTGGGTTAGGGTGTTTGGGGGAGTCCTGGGTGGTCTCCAGCCCCCTGACCCCTGTGCCCCAGGTGGATTTGGGGTGATTTTGGGGTTGGGGGGTCCTGGGGGTCTCAGCCCCTGACTCCCCTGTGCCCCAGGATGGTGCAGGTGGATTTGGGGTCATTTTGGGGTTGGGGAGGGGTCAGTTTGGGTTGGGGGTGTTTCGGGGAGTCCCTTTGGGGTCTTCCAGCCCCCCTGTGCCCCCAGGTGGATTTGGGGTCAGGGGTGATTTTTGGGGCTGGGGGTCCCTTTGGGGTCTCAGCCCCCTGACCCCCTGTGCTCCCAGGATGGTGCAGGTGGATTTGGGGTCATTTTGGGGTCAGGGGTCATTTTGGGGTCGGGGGTCCCTTTGGGGTCTCAGCCCCCTGACCCCCTGACCCCCTGCCCCCAGGATGGATGCGGGGACCCTCGGGCCATCGTCGAGTACCGGGATTTGGACGCCCTGAGGGACGTCGATTTCTTCTGAGCCCCTCTCCCACCACCCCAAAAATCCCCCTCTCCCTCCCCCAGCACCCCCAGCCCCCTTTGATACGGCTCGACCTCCTCCCCCCAATTTGTACGACCCCAAAGCCCCAAAACCCCCAATAAAGACCCCCCGGGGAGCAACCACGACCCTCATGGGGAGTTTGGGGAGTCCTGGGGTCTCTGGGGTGGGGGAGGGGTTTGGGGGGAGCCCTCCTCCCAATGACGTCACAGGGGGCGGGGCAACGACTCGATCGTTTATTGGCTCTTGGTTTTTTTGTTAATCTCGGAGGCGACCAATCAGCGGCCGCGAGCAGCAGGTCCGGCCGCGCCCATTGGCTGCGGGCTCGGCCAATAGGGAAGCAGCAAGAACGCCATTCGCTGTTGCCCGGCAACGGCAGTGACGTCACAGCGGGGCGCGTGTCTCAGCGCGGCCAATCAGCGGCGAGGCCGCGCGATTCCCATTGGTCGGGGTTGGACCAATGGGGGGAGGGCTGGGCAGGCCACGCCCCTTCTTAAAGGGGCAAGGGCGGTTTTGGGGGGGGGGGGGTCCGCACGTCCCAGTAAATCCCAGTTTGCCCACTCGGAGTGTCCCAGTAAATCCCAGAGACCCCTCCTGGAGTGTCCCAGTCCATCCCAGTTTGTCCCAGAGACCCCTCCCGGTTTGTCCCAGTCCATCCCAGTTTGTCCCAGTCCCTTCCCAGTTCCCCTTTGCCCCCCCCAGTGCGTTCCAGTCACCCCTCCCAGTGCCCCCCTGGTTTGTCCCAGTCCCTCCCAGTTCCCTCCCAGTCCATCCCAGTCCCATCCCAGTCCATCCCAGTGCCCCCAATCCTTCACCCACCCCCTCCCATTTTATCCCAGTCCTTCCCAGTACCCCCCAGTCCCCTCCCAGTTCATCCTAAAGACTAATCCCAGTTCCCTTCCAGTTCATCCCAGTCCCGTCCCAGTCCATCCCAGTGCCCCTAATCCTCCACCCACCCCCTCCCTTTTTGTCCCAGTCCCTCCCAGTCCCCTCCCAGTTCATCCCAGTCCCTCCCAGTCCCCCCCCCATGGATTTTGGGGCTCCCTCGGGGTCAGATTTTGGGGTGTTTTTGGGTGATTTTGGGGTGAATTTGGGTGATTTTGGGGTGAATTTAGGTGATTTTGGGGTGAATTGGGGTGATTTTGGGGTGTTTTTGGGTGATTTTGGGGTGAATTGGGGTGATTTTGGGGTGTATTTTGGGTGATTTTGGGGTGATTTTGGGTGATTTTGGGGTGTTTTTGGGGTGATTTTGGGGTGATTTTGGGTGATTTTGGGGTGAATTTGGGTGATTTTGGGTCTCTACAGGGCCATGGCCGCCCAGCCCAGGATGAGCAGGGACCCCCCCAGGGGGGCTCCCCGGTTGAGTTTGGGGTGAATTGGGGTGATTTTGGGGTGTTTTGGGTGATTTTGGGGTGATTTTGGGGTGATTTTGGGTGATTTTGGGGTGTTTTTGGGTGATTTTGGGTGATTTTGGGGTGGTTTTGGGGTGATTTTGGGTGATTTTGGGTGATTTTGGGGTGTTTTTGGGTGTTTTTGGGTCTCTACAGGGCCATGGCTGCCCAGCCCAGGATGAGCAGGGACCCCTCCCCCCCCCATTGATTTTGGGGTGAATTGGGGTGTTTTTGGGTGATTTTGGGATGATTTTGGGGTGATTTTGGGGTGATTTGGGGTGTTTTTGGGTGATTTTGGGTGTTTTTGGGGTGTTTTTGGGTGTTTTTGGGGTCTCTACAGGGCCATGGCCGCCCAGCCCAGGATGAGCAGGGTCCCCCCCAGGGGGGCTCCCCGGTTGAGTTTGGGGTGAATTGGGGTGGTTTTGGGGTAATTTTGGGTGATTTTGGGGTGTTTTGGGGTGTTTTGGGGTGTTTTGGGTGATTTTGGGTAATTTTGGGGTGATTTTGGGTGTTTTTGGGGTGTTTTTGGGGTGATTTTGGGTGATTTTGGGTCCCTAGAGCGCCATGGCCGCCCAGCCCAGGATGAGCAGGGTCCCCCCCAGGGGCCCCCGGTTGAGTTTGGGGTCCCCGCTGAGGCCGTGGAAGTAAAAAGGGACACAGAAGAGCCCGAGCCCCGCCAGGAACAGAGAGCCCGCCTGGGGGGGGAAACTGGGATGAACTGGGGGAACTGGGAGGGACTGGGGAACTGGGATGGACTGGGGAACTGGGAGAGTTCGCCTGGGGAAACTGGGATGAACTGGGAACTGGAGGACTGGGGAGAGACTGGGATGAACTGGGGAACTGAGGGACTGATGGACTGGGGAACTGGGAGGGACTGGGGGAACTGGGAGGGACTGGGGGAACTGGGATGGACTGGGGGAACTGGGAGAGCCCGCCTGGGGGGGGAAACTGGGATGAACTGGGGGAACTGGGAGGGACTGGGGGAACTGGGAGGGACTGGGGGAACTGGGAGGGACTGGGGAACTGGGAGGGACTGGGAGGGATGGGGGAACTGGGACTGACTGGGATGGATGGGAGAGACTGGGATGGACTGGGGAACTGGGACAGACTGGGAGGGGATGGGGGAACTGGGGGCACTGGGAGGGACACTGGGATGGACTGGGATGAACTGGGAGGGGACAGGAATGAACTGGGATGGGGAGAGAAACTGGGATGGGGAGGGATTTGGGGGTCCTGGGGGATTTGGGGGTCCTGGGAGGGTTTGGGGGTTCTTGGGGAGGGCAAAGGAGGGACTGGGGGGGATTTTGGGGAGGGGTCGAACCAGGTGGGGGTGCCTGGCAATGGGGGGATTTTGGGGTATTTTGGGTTATTTTGGGGATATTTTGGGTTATTTTTGGGGTATTTTTGGGGGTTCTCACCAGGTGGGGGTGCTGGCAATGGGGGGATTTTGGGGGGTATTTTGGGGTATTTTGGGGGTATTTTGGGGTATTTTTGGGGGTTTTCACCAGGTGGGGGTGCCGGCAATGGGGGTCGCCAGAAGGGCCAAACTGTGCAGGAGGTGGAACCGATTGGCGGTTCTCGTAGAGCTGGGGAAAGGGGTCAAAGGGGGTCAGAGAGGGGTCTGGGGGTCCCTGGGGTTTTGGGGCTGGGACCCCCTCAAAATGTCACCTCTTTCTGGTACTCGTCGTGGTCGCTCCGGCGCAGCCCTGGGGGGAGAAAGGGGGAGGGGTCACTGGGGGCTTCAGGGACCTCCCCCAGGGAGTGGAGACCTTCAGACCCCCAACCCTCCCCGGGACCCTCAGTGCCCCCTCCCGACCCCCTTGACCAGCGACCCCCAACACCAGCCTGACCCCCGCGCCCCCGGCCGCACCGTGCGCCCCGTAGGCCGCGGCCGCCATGGCCCCTGCTCTGCTGAGCGCCCCGAGCCGCGCCCAGGCCGCCGCCATCGCTGCCCTTCACTTCCGGATCCCGCTTCCGCTTCCGCTCCCGCCGCGCGCTTCCGCTTCCGTCGTTCCTAGTCTCTGATTGGTGGAGAGCGGCCGTCCATCAAAGCGGGGGAGGACCAATCGGAGCGCGAGGAGGAGGTCCCGCCTCCCGGTGGGGCGCCCTGGTGGCGGAAAAGGGAGGACGGGGGGTTTTGGGGGATTTTGGGGGATTTTGGGGGATTTTGGGGATTTGGGAGGATTTGGGGGATTTTGGGGGATTTTGAGGGGATTTTGGGAGGATTTGGGGGATTTGGGGGATTTTGGGGGATTTTGGGGAGATTTGGGAGGATTTGGGGGATTTGGGGGATTTTGGGGAGGATTTGGGGGATTTGGGGGATTTTGGGGGATTTGGGGGATTTTGGGGGATTGGGGGATTTTGGGGGATTTTGGGAGGATTTGGGGGATTTTGGGGGGATTTTGGGGGATTTGGGGGGTTGAGGGATCTTGGGGGATTTTGGGGATTTAGGGGAGATTTGGAGGATTTTGAGGGGACTTTGGAGGATTTTGGGGGATTTTGGGGAGCATTTGGGGATTTGGGGAGGGATTTTGGGGATTTGGGGGATTTTGGGGGTTGAGGGATTTGGGGGATTTTGGGGGGGATTTGGGGGATTTGGGGGATTTTGGGGGACTTTTTGGGGGTTTTGAGGTGGGGCCGGTCCGGGGGAGAATGGAGGGGATGAGGATGAAGATGATGAGGATGATGAAGGCCATGGGGGGGTTGGGAGAGGACGATGAAGGGGGTGGAGAGGATGATGAAGATGAGGATGGTGATGAAGATGGTGAGGATGATGAAGGTGGGGATGATGATGAGGAAGGTGAGGATGATGATGATGAAAATGATGGGGGGGACCAGGGGATGATGAGGATGATGATGAAGTCAGTGAAGATGAAGATGAAGAAGATGATGAAGATGATGATGAAGATGATGATGATGGTGATGTGGGGATGATGAGGATGAGGAGGAGGAGAAGGATGAAGAGAGAGGGGATGAAGATGAATATGAAGATGAAGATGATGGGGGCTCAGTCTGGGAGGGGATGATGAAGATGAAGATGATGATGTGGGGATGATGAGGATGATGAGGAGGAGGAGGATGAAGAGAGGGGGAATGAGGATGAGGATGAAGATGAAGATGAAGATGATGATGGTAATGGGGGGGATTTGGATGCTGAAGATGATGATGAAGATGATGAAGATGAAGGGGGGGTTGATGACTGATGGGCCTGGGGGAGCTGAGGGGGTGATGAAGATGAAGGTGATGATGAAGATGATGCTGGGGGGCACTGGGGGATGAAGATGATGAAGATGAAGAAGATGAGGAGGAGGAGGATGGGCCTGGGGGGGTTGAAGATGATGAGGATGAAGAGGGTGATGAAGAAGATGATGAAGGGGATGAAGGGGATGAAGATGAGGATGAGGATGGGCCTGGGGGGAGGGGGCTGGGGAGGGTGATGAGGACGATGAAGATGAAGATGAAGATGAAGATGAAGATGAAGATGAAGATGAAGATGAAGATGAAGATGATGATGAAGATGATGAGATGATGAAGCTGAGGCCGGGCCGGGGGATGGAGATGATGATGATGATGAAGATGATGCTGATGAAGCTGAGGCCGGGGGTCGGGGAGTTGTTCCTGGGGGATGATGATGAAGATGAGGATGATGAAGCTGAGGCCAGGGGGTTCAGGGGCCGTTCCCGGGGGTGATGATGAAGATGAGGATGATGAAGCTGAGGCCGGGCCGGGGGATGGAGATGATGATGATGATGATGCTGATGAAGATGAGGCCGGAGGTCGGAGGGGGCTGTTGCTGGAGATGATGATGAGGATGATGATGAGGATGAAGATGATGATGATGATGAAGATGAAGATGAGGATGCTGAGGCAGGGCCGGGGGGATGATGATGAGGATGAGGATGAGGATGAAGATGAGGATGAAGATGATGAGCTGAGGCCGGGGTCGGGGGCTGTTCCCGGCCCGGCCCCGCCCCCCGGAGGCGGCTCCTGGCGGAGGGACCCGCGGCCGCTCCTGTTCGGCTCCGTCGGCTCCCGCCATGGCCCCCTGCCCCCCGCCCGCGGCCCCCGGTGAGAGACCCCTCGACCCCCCGGCCAGGGCAGAGCCCGGGGGCGGATCGGGGGCTCCGGAGGGGGAGGGGGATGGGGGGATGGATGGGGCGGGGGAGGGGAGGCCTGCCCACCCTGGGGGCGGGGGGGCGGATGGGGAGGGGAGGGGTCGCTGGAGCCGCCTGGGACCCCGGGTGATGGGAGGGGGTTTTGGGGGCTCTGAGGCTTGAGGGGACCCTCTGGACCCCAAATTGAGGGTGGGGGTGGGGAGGTGAGAACGGGCAGAAATGGGGAGGGGCCCGGATTTGGGGAGGGGCTCTGATTTGGGGGTGGGGGTGATGCTGTAACTGGGGCAGGAGCCGCCTGGCCCGGGGGGAAATTTGGGGTCCTGCAGCTCTGAGAGCCCCCTGGGACCCCCCGGAGCTCCTGAGACCCCTCGGACCCCCGACCCCCCAAGGCCTCGTCCCCCTCCCTCCCCCCGGGATGCCTGGAACCCTGCTGCCAGGGCGACGTTCCCGGCCCGTTCCCATGGCAACGGAGGGGACCCACATCTCCCCCTCCCCCCCAAAAAAACTCCCGGGGCGGGGCCGGCGGGGGTCCTGGGGGCGGGGGTGGAATTTGAGGGGTTTTGGGGGTCTAATTTGGAGTCCGGGGGGATGGGGGAGGTTTTGGGATGCAGTGGGGGGCCGGGACCCCCACTGATGGTTTTTCTTTACTTCTTCTTCTTCTTCCCTCTCTCCCCCAACCCCCCACCCTCTGTTCTTCGCCCCTCCCCATTCCCATCATCCT
Source organism: Myiozetetes cayanensis (assembly GCF_022539395.1). NCBI lineage: Eukaryota > Metazoa > Chordata > Aves > Passeriformes > Tyrannidae > Myiozetetes > Myiozetetes cayanensis. The sequence continues at coordinate 18,397 of NW_026087797.1, read as the reverse complement.
CGGTGCGGCCCTGACCCCCCCATCCCCCACTCAAACTCCCCCATCCTCTGTGACCCCCATAACCCCCTGACTCCCCCCCATAACCCCCCCTCGTCTCTCCGTGCCCCTCCCTCCCACCTCTCCCTCTGACCCCCCCATCCTCCCTCAAACCCCCCAAACTCCCCTTCCCTCCCAAAAACCTCCCACCCCTCCTGACCCCCTCTAACACCCCTTGTGACTCCCCCCAACTCTGTAACCCCCTGACCCTCCTCCTACTCAAACCCCTCGTGCCTCCTTTCCACCCATAAACCCCCATAACTCCCATAAACCCCCATAAACCCCACCCCATCACAACTCCCATAACCCCCTGTGAACCCCCACCCCATCACAACCCCGTGACTCCATTATCTCCCAAAATCCTCTCACAACCCCCACAACCCCCTATAACCCCCCATAAACCCCCTGACCCCCACCCCATCACAACCCCATAACCAGCCCTATGACCCCTCAAAATCCTCCATAACCCCCATAACCTCCCCATAACCCCCATAACCAACCCCCCATAACCCCCCATAACCCCCCATGATCCCCCAAACTCCTCCATAACCCCCATAACCCCCCATAAACCCCCTATGACCCCCCCATTATCCCCCCTTATGTCCCCCAAAATCCTCCATAACCCCCTCATAACCCCCATTACCCCCCATAACCCCCATTACCCCCATAACCCCCCATTACCCCCTCATAATCCTCCATAACCCCCCTATGACCCCCACATTATCCCCCCAAAATCTCTCCCACAACCTCCCATGACCCCCATTATCACCCACACAACAATCCCCCATAACCTCCCTGTGACCCCCTCTCTCATGATCTCCTCCCATAACCCCCCATCCCCATCACAACCCCCCCATGACCCCCCCATGACCCCCCTAACCCCATCATCATCTCCCCTGTGACCCCCCCATTACTCCCATAAACCCTCACCCCCATCACAACCTCCGTTATCCCATGACCATTACCCCCAAAATCTATCCCCCTCTCTATTTTCCTCCCACAGCTCCCCTACCGCACTCCCCCTCCCTCACCCCATAACCCCTCCCTGCCCCCTCCTCTCCCCCCATCCCCCTCACCCCCTCCCCACCCCACCATGCCGCCCCCTCTCCCCGGCTCCGGCCCTGCCGCCGCTGCTGCTGCTGCTGCTCCTGGGCCGCCTCTCCCCGTCCCTCCCCGACCCCCAACCCCCTCCCCATCCCCCCAACCCCCAGGGGGCGGGGACCCCCCCGACCCCCCGATTCCCGGTGGTGCCCACCCAGTACGGGCGCCTGCGGGGGGCTCGGCGGGACCTGAGCAACGAACTGCTGGGCCCGGTCCAGGCCTTCCTGGGGGTCCCCTACGCGGCCCCTGGCTCGGGCCTCGCCGCTGGGCGCTCCTCGAGGCCCCCGCTCGCCTGGGGGTCCGCGACGCCACCGCCTGCGCCCGCCTGCCCCCCAGAACCTGCGGGCCGGGCCCTCGCTGATGCTGCCCCTCTGGCTCAGCGACAACATCGAGGCCGCCGGCGCCTACGTGGCGGCCCAGAGCGAGGACTGCCTGTACCTCAACCTCTACGTGCCCACCGAGGATGGTACGGGGGGGGAAAGGGATGCATCTGGGGGGCACCTGGGGGCACCTGGGCACACCTGGGGACACCTGGGGATGGGTATGGATGGGTATGGATACAGGGGGATACAGGTATGGATGGGTATGGACACGGCCCAGAGCGAGGACTGCCTGTACCTCAACCTCTACGTGCCCACCGAGGATGGTACGGGGGCTGGGGGCACCTGGGGGACTGGGCACACCTGGGGCACCTAGGGATGACAGGTATGGATGGGTATGGACACAGGTATGGACATGGGTATGGACACGGCCCAGAGCGAGGACTGCCTGTACCTCAACCTCTACGTGCCCACCGAGGACGGTACGGGGGGCTGGGGGCACACCTGGGGGGGTGGGACACACCTGGGGGCACCTGGGGACAGGTACAGATGGGTATGGACACAGGTATGGATAGAGGGGGACATGGGTATGGACACGGCCCAGAGCGAGGACTGCCTGTACCTCAACCTCTACGTGCCCACCGAGGATGGTACGGGGGCTGGGGGCACACCTGGGGGTGGGACACACCTGGGGACACCTGGGGACAGGTACAGATGGGAATGGATAGAGGGGACACAGATATGGACATGGGTATGGACACGGCCCAGAGCGAGGACTGCCTGTACCTCAACCTCTACGTGCCCACCGAGGACGGTACGGGGGCTGGGGGCACCTGGGGGGCACCTGGGGGCACCTGGGGGGGTGGGACACACCTGGGGATGGGTATGGACACAGATATGGACATGGGTATGGATGGGTATGGACACGGCCCAGAGCGAGGACTGCCTGTACCTCAACCTCTACGTGCCCACCGAGGACGGTATGGAGTGAGGGGGGCACCTGGGGCACACCTGGGGGCACCTGGGGGCACCTGGGGACAGGTATGGATAGAGGGGGACACGGGTATGGACACGGCCCAGAGCGAGGACTGCCTGTACCTCAACCTCTACGTGCCCACCGAGGACGGTATGGGGGGCTGGGGGGCACCTGGGGGCACCTGGGTACACCTGGGTACACCTGGGGACAGGTACAGATGGGTATGGATACAGGGGGATACAGGTATGGACACGGCCCAGAGCGAGGACTGCCTGTACCTCAACCTCTACGTGCCCACCGAGGACGGCACGGGGAGGATGGGGCACCTGGGGGCACCTGGGCACACCTGGGGACACCTGGGGACAGGTACAGATGGGTACAGATGGGTATGGATGGGTATGGACACAGATATGGACATGGGTATGGACACGGCCCAGAGCGAGGACTGCCTGTACCTCAACCTCTACGTGCCCACCGAGGATGGTACGGGGTGAGGGCACACCTGGGGGCTGGGACACACCTGGGGACACCTGGGGACAGGTACAGATGGGAATGGATAGAGGGGACACAGATATGGACATGGGTATGGACATGGGTATGGACACGGCCCAGAGCGAGGACTGCCTGTGCCTCAACCTCTACGTGCCCACCGAGGACGGTACGGGGTGAGGGGGGCACCTGGGGGGGCACCTGGGTACACCTGGGGACAGGTAGGGATGGGTATGGATGGGTATGGATAGAGGGGGACACACGGGGACAGAGCGAGGACTGCCTGTACCTCAACCTCTACGTGCCCACCGAGGATGGTACGGGGGGCTGGGGGCACCTGGGGGGGTGGGACACACCTGGGCACACCTGGGGACAGGTGGGGACACCTGGGGATGGGTATGGACACAGATATGGACATGGGTATGGACACGGCCCAGAGCGAGGACTGCCTGTACCTCAACCTCTACGTGCCCACCGAGGATGGTACGGGGGGCTGGGGGCACCTGGGGGGCACCTGGAGGGGTGGGACACACCTGGGTACACCTGGGGACAGGTGGGGACACCTGGGGATGGGTATGGACACAGATATGGACACGGGTATGGACATGGCCCAGAGCGAGGACTGCCTGTACCTCAACCTCTACGTGCCCACCGAGGACGGTATGGGGGGGGAAAGGGATGAGGGGCACCTGGGGCACCTGCAGCACACCTGGGGACAGGTACAGATGGGTATGGATGGGTATGGATAGAGGGGGATACAGGTATGGATGGGTATGGATGGGTATGGACATGGGTATGGACACGGCCCAGAGCGAGGACTGCCTGTACCTCAACCTCTACGTGCCCACCGAGGATGGTATGGAGTGAGGGGGGCACCTGGGGGGCACCTGGGGGGGTGGGACACACCTGGGGGCACCTGGGGGTGGGTATGGACAGGGGGGACACAGATATGGACATGGGAATGGACACGGCCCAGAGCGAGGACTGCCTGTACCTCAACCTCTACGTGCCCACCGAGGATGGTATGGAGTGAGGGGGGCACACCTGGGGGCACCTGGGGGGATGGGACACACCTGGGGACAGGTACAGATGGGTATGGATGGGTATGGATAGAGGGGGATACAGGTATGGATGGGTATGGATGGGTATGGATGGGTATGGACACAGATATGGACATGGGTATGGACATGGGTATGGACACGGCCCAGAGCGAGGACTGCCTGTACCTCAACCTCTACGTGCCCACCGAGGATGGCATGCAGGGTGAGGGGGCACCTGGGGGGCACCTGGGCACACCTGGGGACAGGTGGGGACAGGTATGGATAGAGGGGGACATGGGTATGGACACGGCCCAGAGCGAGGACTGCCTGTACCTCAACCTCTACGTGCCCACCGAGGATGGTACGGGGTGAGGGGGGCACCTGGGGGGCACCTGGGCACACCTGGGGACAGGTACAGATGGGAATGGACATGGGTATGGACACGGCCCAGAGCGAGGACTGCCTGTACCTCAACCTCTACGTGCCCACCGAGGATGGTACGGGGTGAGGGGGCACCTGGGGGCACCTGGGAGTGTGGACACACCTGGGGGCACCTGGGGTAGGGTATGGACAGGGGGGACACAGATATGGACATGGGTATGGACACGGCCCAGAGCGAGGACTGCCTGTACCTCAACCTCTACGTGCCCACCGAGGACGGTACAGGGGGCTGGGGGCACCTGGGGGCCTGGGGCACCTTGGCACACCTGGGGACAGGTGAGGGGTGGGGACACACCTGGACACACCTGGGCACACCTGGGCACACCTGGGCACAGGTGAGGGGGGGTCAAAGTGGGGGGAGGGGCTCCCGGTGTCGTTATGGGCAGCAGGAGGTGGGCGTGGCCAGGTGAGATGGGCGTGGCCAGGTGAGATGGGCGTGGCCTGTGAAAGGGGCGTGGCCAGTTGAGATGGGCGTGGCCAAGTGAGGTGGGCGTGACCCGGTCGGGTGGGCGTGGCCAGGTGATGTGGGTGTGGCCAGGTGAGGTGGGCGTGGCCCACTCAGGTGGGTGTGGTCAGGTGAGATGGGCGTGGCCCAGGTGAGGTGGGCGTGGTCCGATCAGGTGGGCGTGGCCAGGTGAGGGAAGAATCGGGCTAAGAAAGGAGGAAATCGGGCAAATTGGAGCAAAATTGGGAATTTGGGGGGAAAAAAGGAGGAAATGGGGCAAAAAGGGTGGGGGGGGAGGGGCGGCCCCGCCCCCAAATCCTGGTCCTGGCAGAGGTGGCAGAGAAAAAGGGGGGAATTTGGGCAAATTTGGGCGAGAAAATGGGAAAATGGGGCTGAAAAAGAGGGGAATTAAAATGGGGCAAAATCCCCCCAAATTGGGCAAAAAGCGGCGGGAAAATGGGAAATGGGGGGAGGGGCCAGGCCAGGCCTCTCCCTTCCCCCCCCCCGGGCCCAAACTGGGGGAAAAAGGGGCAGAAATGGGAAAATCCCTCTGGAAAAGGAGGAAATTGGGATTTGGGGCAAAAAGGGACAGATTTGGGCAAATCGGGGAGGGGAGGAAGCCCTCCCCACCGGAGCCACAGCCCCGCCCCCGCGCCCAGGGCCCCGCCCCCACGCGCTGCTGGCCCCGCCTCCATCCCAGTGTGCGTCCCAGTGTCCCCAGTTCCATCCCAGTTCCATCCCAGTTCCATCCCAGTATTCCCAGTTCCATCCCAGTTCCATTCCCAGTTCCATCCCAGTTCCATCCCAGTATCCCCAGTGTCCATCCCCCGTTCCATCCCAGTATCCCCAGTTCCATCCCAGTTCCATCTCCAGTTCCATCCCAGTATCCCCAGTGTCCATCCCAGTTCCATCCCAGTTCCCTCCCAGTTCCATCCCAGTTCCATCCCAGTTCCATCCCAGTATCCCCAGTTCCATCCCATCCCAGTGTCCCCAGTTCCATCCCAGTTCCATCCCAGTATCCCCAGTTCCATCCCAGTGTGCGTCCCAGTGTCCCCAGTTCCATCCCAGTATTCCCAGTTCCATCCCAGTTCCATCCCAGTATCCCCAGTGTCCATCCCATCCCATCCCATCCCATCCCATCCCATCCCATCCCATCCCATCCCAGTTCCATCCCAGTTCCATCCCGGTTCCATCCCAGTTCCATCCCAGTGTTCATCCCAGTGTCCATCCCAGTGTCCCCAGTTCCATCCCAGTTCCATCCCAGTGTCCCCAGTTCCATCCCAGTATCCCCAGTTCCATCCCAGTTCCATCCCAGTTCCATCCCAGTGTCCCCAGTTCCATCCCAGTTCCATCCCAGTGTCCATCCCAGTGTCCATCCCAGTTCCATCCCAGTATCCCCAGTTCCATCCCAGTGTCCTCAGTTCCATCCCAGTTCCCTCCCAGTATTCCCAGTTCCATCCCAACTCCATCCCAGTTCCATCCCAGTTCCATCTCAGTGTCCCCAGTTCCATCCCAGTTCCATCCCAGTATTCCCAGTGTCCATCCCAGTATTCCCAGTGTCCATCCCATCCCATCCCAGTATTCCCAGTTCCATCCCAGTTCCATCCCAGTGTCCCCAGTTCCATCCCAGTATCCCAGTTCCATCCCAGTGTCCATCCCAGTTCCATCCCAGTGTCCATCCCAGTTCCATCCCAGTTCCATCCCAGTGTCCTCAGTTCCATCCCAGTTCCCTCCCAGTATTCCCAGTTCCATCCCAATTCCATCCCAGTTCCATCCCAGTTCCATCCCAACTCCATCCCAGTGTCCCCAGTTCATCCCAGTGTCCATCCCAGTGTCCATCCCAGTTCCATCCCAGTTCCATCCCAGTATTCCCAATTCCATCCCAGTTCCATCCCAGTTCCATCCCCAGTGTCCATCCCAGTTGCCTCCCAGTATCCCAGTTCCATCCCAGTTCCATCCCAGTTCCATCCCAGTTCCATCCCAGTGTGCGTCCCAGTGTCCCCAGTTCCATCCCAGTGTCCATCCCAGTTCCATCCCAGTTCCATCCCAGTATTCCCAGTTCCATCCCAATTCCGTCCCAGTGTCCATCCCAGTGTCCCCAGTTCCATCCCCAGTTCCATCCCAGTGTCCCCAGTTCCATCCCAGTTCCCTCCCAGTATTCCCAGTTCCATCCCAACTCCATCCCAGTTCCATCCCAACTCCATCCCAGTTCCATCCCATCCCATCCCAGTATCCCCAGTTCATCCCAGTGTCCATCCCAGTTCCATCCCAGTTCCCTTCCAGTTCATCCCAGTGTCCATCCCAGTTCCATCCCAGTTCCATCCCAGTTCCATCCCAGTTCCATCCCAGTATTCCCAGTGTCCATCCCATCCCATTCCATCCCATCCCAGTATTCCCAGTGTCCATCCCAGTTCCATCCCAATTCCATCCCAGTGTCCATCCCAATTCCCTCCCAGTATTCCCAGTGTCCATCCCAGTGTCCATCCCATCCCATCCAGGAGTCCCCTCCCCCTCCCCTCCCCCGGCCCCATTTTTGGGCCCTCCCCCCAAATTTCCAGGCCCCTCCCCTCTCCCCCCTCCCCCCATTCCCCTTTTTCGGGGCCTCTCCTGACCCCAAAACCCCCTCAATTTTTCCCCAACAGGAACCAGGGGGTTGGGAAAATTCTCAATTTTTTCAGGGCTTTTGTGACCCTTCTTTTTTTTTTGTGCCCCTCCCCTTCCCCCAAAACCCCTCCCCACCCCCCACCTCCCCAGCCCCATTTTGGCTCCTTTTGGCCCCAAATTTTTCCTCCTTCTCTCCCCCTGTCCAGGTTTGCTCGGCAAAGCGCGAGGACGGCGCGGCCGGCGGCCCCCGGACTCAGGTAGTTTTGCTGCATGTTTTGGGGCAAAATCCCCCTTTTGGGCTTTTGTGGGGCTGTTTTTGGTTCTTTCTCTTCTTCCCCTCCCCTTAAATTTCTTTTTTTGGTTTCTTTTGGGTTTTTTGTGGGTTTTTCCTTCCCTCCTTCCTCTCCTTTCTTTCCCCTCCCCTTTTTCTTTCCCTTTCTGAGGGGGTCTCTCCCCTCCCCCTCTTCTCCCCCTCCCCCTTCTTTTTTGGTCCTCTTTTCAATTTTTCCCACTCTTTTTTTTTTTCTGGGGTTTTTCTTTTTTCTTTTTGGTTGTTTTGGTTGTTTTTTGTGGTCTCTTCTTTCTTGGGGGTTTTGGGGAGTTGTCTTTTTTTGGTCTTTTTGGTGTTTTGGTGCTTTTTTGGTTCTTCTTTTTGGTGGCTCTTTTTGGTGTTTTTTGGTTTTTTTTGGATGCCCCTCCCCTTTCCTTCCCCCTCCCCATCCCCCATATTTGGGGCCCCCTTTGCTCATTATCCCCAATGGGAAACCCCAGTTGCCATGGAAACAGCCCAAAAGGGGACACCTCTCCCTCCCTCAGTGACCCTCCTCAAATCCCCCCTGCCCAAATCCCACCTCTGACCTCTGACCCCGCTGTCACCCCCAAAAAGTGACACTGGGGGAGGGTCTGTGGGTGGGGTCTAAAGGGTCCCCAATCATGGGGTGGGGTCCCAGGTCCCAATCATGGGGGGGGGTCTAAAGGGTCCCAATCATGGGGGAGGAGGGGTCTAAAGGGCCCCCAATCATGGGGGGAGGGGGTCCTAAAGGGGTCCCCCAATCATGGGGGGAGGGGGTCCTAAAGGGGTCCCCAATCATGGGGAGGAGGGGGTCCCTAAAGGGGTCCCCCAATCATGGGGGAGGAGGGGGTCCTAAAGGGTCCCCCAATCATGGGGGTCCCCAACTCTGGGATGTCCTCAGGGGTGCCCCCCCCCAAAGAGGTGTCCCCAACCCTACAGGGGGTCCCCATGGGGGGGTCCCAGGGATGACCCCAAAGACCCCCCCCAAGGGGTCCCAGGGTTGTCCCCAACACCGGGGGGGGACCCCAAAGACCCCCCCAGGGGGGTCCCAGGGTTGTCCCCAACACCGGGGGACCCAAAGACCCGAGTCCAGGTGTCCCCAACACCAGGATGACCCCAAAGACCCCCCCAAGGGGTCCCAGGGTTGTCCCCAACACCGGGGGGGACCCCAAAGACCCCCCCTGTGGTGCCCCCCAAACCCAGAGTGGGGTCCCTCTTTCCCTCCCCTTCTTCCTTCTCCCAAACCCCACCCCCAAAAAAAAACCCTGACCCCCTGACCCTGCCCCCTGACCCCCTGACTCTCTGACCTGACCCCCTGACCCCTCTGGCCATCTTTGCCCCCAGACATCAGGGACAGCGGGAAGAAGCCGGTGATGCTTTTCCTGCACGGAGGATCCTACATGGAGGGCACGGGGAACATGTTCGATGGCAGCGTCCTGGCGGCCTACGGGAACGTCATCGTGGTCACCATGAACTACAGGCTGGGGGTCCTGGGTGAGGGGGGGACACAAATCCCATGGGAACGTCATGGTGGTCACCATGAACTACAGGCTGGGGTCCTGGGTGAGGGCACTGGGGGACACTGGGGACACAAATCCCATGGGAACGTCATGGTGGTCACCATGAACTACAGGCTGGGGGTCCTGGGTGAGGGGGACACTGGGGGAGACACAAATCCCATGGGAACGTCATCGTGGTCACCATGAACTACAGGCTGGGGGTCCTGGGTGAGGGGGACAGGGGGGGACACAAACTCGTATGGGAACGTCATTGTGGTCACCATGAACTACAGGCTGGGGTCCTGGGTGAGGGGACACTGAGGGGACAGGGGGACACAAATCCCATGGGAACGTCATCGTGGTCACCATGAACTACAGGCTGGGGGTCCTGGGTGAGGGGGGGGACAGGGGGGGACACAAATCCTATGGGAATGTCATGGTGGTCACCATGAACTACAGGCTGGGGGTCCTGGGTGAGGGGGGGACACAAATCCCATGGGAACGTCATGGTGGTCACCATGAACTACAGGCTGGGGTCCTGGGTGAGGGGGACAGGGGGGACAGGGAAATCCCATAGGAATGTCATGCTGTGGTCACCATGAACTACAGGCTGGGGGTCCTGGGTGAGGGGGACAGGGGGACAGGGGGACACAAATCCCATGGGAACGTCATCGTGGTCACCATGAACTACAGGCTGGGGGTCCTGGGTGAGGGGGACAGGGGGGACAGGGGGACACTGGGAGGGACACAAATCCCATGGGAACGTCATCGTGGTCACCATGAACTACAGGCTGGGGTCCTGGGTGAGGGGGGACACAAATCCCATGGGAACGGCATTGTGGTCACCATGAACTACCAGGCTGGGGGTCCTGGGTGAGGGGGACAGGGGACAGGGGGACACAAATCCCATGGGAACGTCATGGTGGTCACCATGAACTACAGGCTGGGGGTCCTGGGTGAGGGGGACAGGGGGACACTGAGGGATCCCATGGGAACGTCATGGTGGTCACCATGAACTACAGGCTGGGGGTCCTGGGTGAGGGGGACAGGGGGGGACACAAATCCTACGGGAACGTCATCGTGGTCACCATGAACTACAGGCTGGGGTCCTGGGTGAGGGGGGACACAAATCCCATGGGAACGTCATCGTGGTCACCATGAACTACAGGCTGGGGGTGCTGGGTGAGGGGGACACTGGGGGACACAAATCCCATGGGAACGTCATCGTGGTCACCATGAACTACAGGCTGGGGGTCCTGGGTGAGGGGGGACAGGGGGGACACAAATCCCATGGGAACGTCATCGTGGTCACCATGAACTCCAGGCTGGGGGTCCTGGGTGAGGGGAAGGGACAGGGGGACACAAATCCCATGGGAATGGCACTGTGGTCACCATGAACTACAGGCTGGGGGTCCTGGGTGAGGGGGGGACACAAATCCCATGGGAACGTCATGGTGGTCACCATGAACTACAGGCTGGGGGTCCTGGGTGAGGGGGGACACTGAGGGGACAGGGGGACACAAATCCCATAGGAACGTCATCGTGGTCACCATGAACTACAGGCTGGGGGTCCTGGGTGAGGGGGACAGGGGGACACAAATCCCATGGGAACGTCATCGTGGTCACCATGAACTACAGGCTGGGGGTCCTGGGTGAGGGGGACAGGGGGACAGGGGGGACAGGGGACACTGGGGGACACAAATCCCATGGGAACGTCATGGTGGTCACCATGAACTACAGGCTGGGGTCCTGGGTGAGGGGGACAGGGGGACAGGGGGACACAAATCCCATAGGAATGTCATCGTGGTCACCATGAACTACAGGCTGGGGGTCCTGGGTGAGGGGGGACAGGGGGACAGGGGGACGGGGACACAAATCCCATGGGAACGTCATCGTGGTCACCATGAACTACAGGCTGGGGTCCTGGGTGAGGGGGACACAAATCCCATGGGAATGGCACTGTGGTCACCATGAACTACAGGCTGGGGGTCCTGGGTGAGGGGGACAGGGGGGACACGGGGGGACACAATCCCATGGGAACGTCATGGTGGTCACCATGAACTACAGGCTGGGGGTCCTGGGTGAGGGGGACAGGGGGACAGGGGGGGACAGGGGGACACAAATCCCATGGGAACGTCATCGGTGGTCACCATGAACTACAGGCTGGGGGTCCTGGGTGAGGGGGACAGGGGGACAGGGGACATGGGAACGTCATCGTGGTCACCATGAACTACAGGCTGGGGGTCCTGGGTGAGGGGGACAGGGGGGACACCAGGGGACAGGGGGACACAAATCCCATGGGAGCGTCATCGTGGTCACCATGAACTCCAGGCTGGGGGTCCTGGGTGAGGGGGACAGGGGGACACAAATCCCATGGGAATGTCATGGTGGTCACCATGAACTACAGGCTGGGGTCCTGGGTGAGGGGGACAGGGGGACACAAATCCCACGGGAACGTCATCGTGGTCACCATGAACTACAGGCTGGGGTCCTGGGTGAGGGGGACAGGGGGACACTGAGGGGACAGGGGGACACTGGGGGACACAAATCCCATGGGAACGTCATCGTGGTCACCATGAACTCCAGGCTGGGGGTCCTGGGTGAGGGGGACAGGGGGACAGGGGGACAGGGGGGACAGGGGGACACAAATCCCATGGGAATGTCATCGTGGTCACCATGAACTCCAGGCTGGGGTCCTGGGTGAGGGGGGACAGGGGGACACAAATCCCATGGGAATGTCATTGTGGTCACCATGAACTCCAGGCTGGGGGTCCTGGGTGAGGGGGACACTGAGGGGACAGGGGGACACAGGAACGTCATGGTGGTCACCATGAACTACAGGCTGGGGGTCCTGGGTGAGGGGGACAGGGGGACAGGGGGGACATCAGGAATGTCATCGTGGTCACCATGAACTCCAGGCTAGGGTCCTGGGTGAGGGGGGACACAGGGGAGGGGTTGGGGACACCCTGGGGGAGGAGGGTGGGTTTGGGGGACCCCCCCACGTGGCAGAACATCCCCCCGGGTTTTAAAGGGGTTGGGGGACACGATGGAAGATGGGGCTGTGGATGGGGGAGGGGTCCTTGGGGACAGGGGGGACCCCAACGTGTCCCTGGTGTCCCCAACGTGTCCCTGATGTGTCCCCAACGTGTCCCTGGTGTCCCCAACGTGTCCCCAACATGTCCCTGATGTGTCCCTGGTGTCCCCAACGTGTCCCTGCCGTGTCCCTGCCGTGTCCCCAACATGTCCCTGGTGTCCCCAACATGTCCCTGACGTGTCCCTGATATCCCCACCGTGTCCCTGGTGTCCCTGACGTGTCCCTGATGTCCCTGCCATGTCCCTGACGTGTCCCTGCTGTGTCCCCAACGTGTCCCTGATGTGTCCCTGACGTGTCCCCTGATGTCCCTGACGTGTCCCCAACGTGTCCCTGGTGTCCCCAACGTGTCCCCCCAACGTGTCCCTGACGTGTCCCCAACATGTCCCTGCCGTGTCCCTGCCGTGTCCCCAACGTGTCCCCAACGTGTCCCTGATGTCCCTGACCTGTCCCTGGTGTCCCTGACGTGTCCCTGGTGTCCCCAACGTGTCCCCAACATGTCCCTGACGTGTCCCCAACGTGTCCCTGATGTCCCTGCCGTGTCCCCAACGTGTCCCTGGTGTCCCCAACATGTCCCTGTCGTGTCCCCAACGTGTCCTTGGTGTCCCCAACATGTCCCCAACATGTCCCTGCCGTGTCCCCAGGGTTCCTGAGCACGGGGGACCAGGCAGCCAAGGGCAATTACGGCCTCCTGGACCAGATCCAGGCTCTGCGGTGGCTCCACGAGAACGTGGGGCACTTCGGGGGGGACCCCCAGCGGATCACCATCTTCGGCTCCGGCGCCGGCGCCGCCTGCGTCAGCCTCCTCATCCTGTCCCACCACTCCGAAGGTACCCCCCCGGGACACCCCCAAAACCCAGCGGGGACCCCCCAAAAAACCCAGCAGGGACACCCCCAAAAATCCAGCAGGGACACCCTGAAACCCAGCAGGGACACCCTAAAACCCAGCGGGGACCCCCCCAAAACCCAGCGGGGACACCCTAAAACCCAGCAGGGATCACCCCAAAAATCCAACAGGAATCACCCCAAAAATTGAACAGGAATCACCCCCAAACCCAGCAGGGACCCCCCCAAAATCCAACAGGAATCACCCCAAAAATCCAACAGGAACCCCCCAAATCCAAGGGGAGCCACCCAGATCCCAGCGGGGGACACCCTAAAACCCAGCAGGGAACCCCCCAAAAATCCAGCAGGAATCACCTCAAAAATCCAACAGGAATCACCCCCAAATCCAACAGGAATCACCCCAAAACCCAGCAGGAATCACCCAGACCTCCCCCAGACCCTCTGAATCCAACAGGAACCCCCCCAAAACCCAACAGGAATCACCTCAAAACCCAGCGGGGACCCCCCCAAATCCCAGCAGGGACCACCCCCCCAAAATCCAACAGGAATCACCTCAAATCCCAGCAGGGACCCCCCCAAATCCCAGCGGGGACCCCCCCAAATCCCAGCGGGGACCTCCCAAACCCAAGAGGAATCACCCCCAAACCCAGCAGGGACCCCCCCAAAACCCAGCAGGGACCCCCCCAAAATCAAACAGGAATCACCCCAAAAACCCAGCAGGGACCCCCCCAAATCCAACAGGAATCACCCCAAAAACCCAACAGGAATCACCCCAAAAACCCAGCAGGGACCCCCCCAGATCCCAGCGGGGACCCCCCCAAATCCCAGCGGGGAACCCCCAAAATCCAACAGGAATCATCCAGACCCCCCCAGAGCCTCTGAATCCAACAGGGACCCCCCCAAAAATCCAGCAGGGACCCCCCCAAAAAACTCAGCAGGGACCCCCTCAAATCCCAGTGGGGACCCCCAAAATCCAACAGGAATCACCCCAAATCCCAGCAGGGACCCCCAAATCCCAGCAGGGACCCCCAAACCCAGCAGGGACCCCCAAACCCAGCAGGACCCCCCCAAATCCCAGCGGGGACCCCCCCAGATCCCAGCAGGGACCCCCCAAAATCCAACAGGAATCACCTCAAAACCCAGCAGGGACCCCCCAAAACCCAACAGGGACCCCCAAAACCCAGCAGGGACCCCCAAAAACTCAGCAGGGACCCCCAAATCCCAGCAGGGACCCCCCAGATCCCAGCGGGGACCCCCAAATCCCAGCGGGAACCCCAAAATCCAACAGGAATCACCCCCAAATCCCAGCGGGACCCCAAAAACCCAGCAGGGACCCCCTCAAATCCCAGCAGGGACCCCCCAAATCCCAGCGGGGAACCCCCCAAAATCCAACAGGGACCCCCCCAAAATCCAAGGGGAGCCACCCAGACCACCCCGGGGACCCCCCAAATCCATCAGGGAACCACCCGGATCCAACAGGGACTCCAAAATCCCCTCCCATCCCTGTGCCCCCAACTCCTGATGGGGTCCCCCTTGTCCCCTGTCCCCACCCCTGGCCATCCCCGTGTCCCCAATCCTCGAGCACCCCCTGTCCCCCCGACGTCCCCCATCCCCACGCAGGGCTGTTCCAGTGTTCCCCTGTCCCCCAATCCCCTCCCATCCCCTGTCCCCAATCCCTGATGGGGTCCCCCTTTGTCCCCCTGTCCTCCCCTGCCCCCTGACGCCCCCTGCCCCCTCAGGTCTGTTCCAGTGTCCCCGTGTCCCCAATCCCCTCCCACCCCCGTGTCCCCCTGTCCCCACCCTGACCATCCCTGTGTCCCCCACCCCTGATGTCCCCCGTCCCTCAGGTCTGTTCCAGTGTCCCCGTGTCCCCAATCCTCCCACCCCTGTGTCCCCTGTCCCCCACCCCCGGCCATCCCCTGTCCCCAATCCCTGAGCACCCCCACCCCACCCCTGGCCGTCCCCATGTCCCCAATCCCTGATGGGGTCCCCCCTTGTCCCCCTGTCCCCCACCCCCTCCCATCCCCCTGTCCCCACCCCTGAGCACCCCCTGTCCCCCCCAGCCCTGACATCCCCCGTCCCCCTCAGGGCTGTTCCAGTGTCCCCTGTCCCAATCCTCCTGTCCCCGTGTCCTCAATCCCTGAGCACCCCCATCCCACCCTCTCCCATCCCCTGTCCCCTGTCCCCAGTCCCTAATGGGGTCCCCTTGTCCCTGTGTCCCCAATCCCTGAGCACCCCCGTGTCCCGCCCCCTGACGTCCCCCCACTCCCCAGGGCTGTTCCAGTGTCCCCTGT
This sequence comes from Myiozetetes cayanensis, assembly GCF_022539395.1. Lineage (NCBI taxonomy): Eukaryota > Metazoa > Chordata > Aves > Passeriformes > Tyrannidae > Myiozetetes > Myiozetetes cayanensis. Next base: position 2,923 of record NW_026087797.1, on the reverse strand, counting down.
CCCCCTGTCCCGCCCCTGACATCCCTCCATCCCCTCAGGGCTGTTCCAGTGTCCCTGTGTCCCCTAATCCCTGATGGGGTCCCCCTTTGTCCCCCTGTCCCCACCCCTGGCCATCCCCGTGTCCCCAATCCCTCCCACCCCCTGCCCCCTGACATCCCCCCACCCCTCAGGTCTGTTCCAATGTCCCCGTGTCCCCAATCCCTGATGGGGTCCCCCTTGCCCCCTGTCCCCCACCCTGGCCATCCCCCTGTCCCCTAATCCTCCTCGTCCCCTGTCCCACCCCTGACATCCCCCCGTCCCCACAGGGGCTGTTCCAGTGTCCCCCTGTCCCCAATCCCTGACGCCCCTCCCCTTTCCCCTCAGGGCTGTTCCAGTGTCCCCTTCGTCCCCCTGTCCTGTCCCCCTGACGTCCCCCCACCCCTCAGGTCTGTTCCAGTGTCCCCTGCCCCCTGTCCCCCTGTCCCCCCTCCCTGACATCCCCCTTCCCCAGGTCTGTTCCAGTGTCCCCAATCCCTAAGCACCCCCTGCCCCCTGACATCCCCCACCCCCGCAGGACTGTTCCAGGGTCCCCAGTCCCCTCCCACCCCCTGTCCCCCAGCCCTGACATCCCCTGTCCCCCTCAGGTCTGTTCCAGTGCCCCCTGTCCCCCTGCCCCCTGACACCCTCCCTTCCCCCAGGTCTGTTCCAGTGTCCCCTGTCCCTGCCCCTGACACCTCCTCTCCTGTCCCCCCAGGTCTGTTCCAGTGTCCCCCTGCCCCCTGCCCCTGACACCCCCTCCTTCCCCCAGGTCTGTTCCAGTGCCCCCTGTCCCCCCACCCCTGACCTCCCCTTCCCCGCAGGTCTGTTCCAGTGTCCCCCTGTCCCCCTGTCCTGTCCCCCTGACACCCCCCGTCCCCCAGGTCTGTTCCAGTGTCCCCTGCCCCCTGACGTCCCCCTGCCCCCTGACACCCCCCTGTCCCCCAGGTCTGTTCCAGTGTCCCCCTGTCCCCCAATCCCTGACACCCTCCCCTTCCCCTCAGGTCTGTTCCAGTGTCCCCTGCCCCCTGACGTCCCCCTGCCCCCTGTCCCCAATCCCTGACACTCCCTCTGCCCCCCAGGTCTGTTCCAGTGTCCCCTGCCTCCTGACATCCCCCCACCCCCAGGTCTGTTCCAGTGTCCCCTGCCCCCTGACGCTCCCCTCCCTTCCACCCCCAGGTCTGTTCCAGTGTCCCCTGCCCCCTGACATCCCCCTGTCCCCCCCAGGTCTGTTCCAGTGTCCCCCTGTCCCCCACCTGACACCCCCTGTCCCCCAGGTCTGTTCCAGTGTCCCCTGCCCCCTGACACCCCTCCCCTGTCCCCCCAGGTCTGTTCCAGTGCCCCCTGTCCCCCACCCCTGACTGTCCCCTGTCGCCCAATCCCTCCCACCCCCTGCCCCCTGACATCCCCCACCCCCCTCAGGGCTGTTCCAGTGTCCCCCTGTCCCCCACCCCTGGCCATCCCCATGCCCCCAATCCCCTCCCACCCCCTGTCCTGCCCCCTGACGCCCCCCTCCTGTCCCCCCAGGTCTGTTCCAGTGTCCCCTGCCCCCTGACGTCCCCTGCCCCCTGACACCCCCTCCCTGTCCCCCCAGGTCTGTTCCAGAAGGCCATCGCGCAGAGCGGCACGGCCATCGCCAGCTGGTCGGTGAACTACCAGCCCCTCAAGTACACGCGGCTGCTGGCGGCCAAGGTGGGCTGCGAGCGCGCCGACACCGGCGCCGCCGTCGAGTGCCTGCGGCGCCAGCCCTTCCGCGCCCTGGTGGACCAGGACGTGCAGCCCGCCCGCTACCACGTGGCCTTCGGGCCGGTGGTGGACGGCGACGTGGTGCCCGACGACCCCGAGATCCTGATGCAGCAGGGCGAGTTCCTCAACTACGACATCCTCATCGGCGTCAACCAGGGCGAGGGGCTCAAGTTCGTGGAGGACTCGCTGGAGAGCGAGGACGGCATCTCGGCCTCCTACTTCGACTTCACCGTGTCCAACTTCGTGGACAACCTGTACGGCTACCCCGAGGGCAAGGACGTGCTGCGGGAGACCATCAAGTTCATGTACACGGACTGGGCCGACCGCGACAACGGCGAGATGCGGCGCAAGACGCTGCTGGCGCTCTTCACCGACCACCAGTGGGTGGCCCCCGCCGTGGCCACGGCCAAGCTGCACGCCGAGTACCAGTCGCCCGTCTACTTCTACACCTTCTACCACCACTGCCAGACGGACGCCCGGCCCGAGTGGGCGGACGCGGCGCACGGCGACGAGATCCCCTACGTGTTCGGGGTGCCCATGGTGGGCGCCACCGACCTCTTCCCCTGCAACTTCTCCAAGAACGACGTCATGCTCAGCGCCGTCGTCATGACCTACTGGACCAACTTCGCCAAGACGGGGTGGGTGTGGGGGTGTGGGGTGGGGGGTGGGGCAGGGGGGGTTGGGGGTTGGGGAGGGGTTGGGGGTCCTTTGGGGGTTCTTTGGGTGGGGCCCTGGGTGGTTCTTTGGGTGTTTCTTTGGGTGGTTCCTTGGGTGGTTCTTTGGGTGGTTCTTTTGTTCTTCAGGTGGTTCTTTGGGTGTTTCTTTGGGTGGTTCCTTGGGTGGTTCCTTGGGTGGTTCCTTGGGTGGTTCCTTGGGTGGTTCTTTGGGTAGTTCTTTGGTTCTTCTGGTGGTTCTTTGGTTCCTTGGGTGGTTCTTTGGTTCTTTGGGTGGTTCTTTGGTTCTTTGGGTGGTTCTTTGGGTGTTTCTTCATGTGGTTCCTTGGGTGGTTCCTTGGGTAGTTCTTTGGTTCCTTGGGTGGTTCTTTGGTTCTTTGGGTGGCTCTTTTTGGAGGGTTCTTTGGGTGTTTCTTTGGGTGTTTCTTTGGGTGTTTCTTTGGGTGGTTCCTTGGGTGGTTCCTTGGGTGGTTCCTTGGGTGGTTCTT
>NW_026087796.1:18941-30817 GCF_022539395.1 Myiozetetes cayanensis | reverse complement strand
CCAATCAGCCCCATTTTCGGGGGACAGTTTTACTTAATTAAGAAAGGAAGCATAAAATCTTAATTTGAGCCTGTTACAAAAGGTAAGTACTCTGCCTGTTCCGACAAACTGATAGGCCATAAGTTAAATAAAGAACGCTAAGCAGATTAAAAGTGTTGGATTTTGTGCATTTCTGTTGGTATTTTGGGGCTATCCATTCACTCCTTTCTGCAGGTAAGAAATGAAGGTGAATTCTACCCTGATCAGTTCGAATACCTCTGCACTCCAAAATAAAATTAAAAAAAAGTTGAATTTTAACTAAAAATAGTAATAAAAATGCAAAAGTAACAGTGAATTATCATTAAAAAAAAAAACAGACCCGATGAATTTTGCAAGCATCTTTTCTCTTCTCTCTTCTATCTGTTTAAAGGTTTGTTATTATTATGGATCAGGAATGACTGTGCTTCATAAAGTTACAAGATACTGGGGGTTGGACAAGATGATTTCCAGAGGTCCCTTCCAACCATTTTCTCAACAGCTAAAGGACAAATTCTGGTTTCTATTTTGTCCAACGGTTTGTTAATTAAAATACATACTAATAATGACATATAAACCAAACTTCTATTGTCACATACTTCAGTAATCCCCACGAGAACAAGTAATTTACACATTTAACTTTTAAACCCTGCAGGGTCATAGAATTTAACGGTGACCCAAGTACTACAAAAATGTGCATTCAAAGAACTATAAATGCTGAGAGCAAAGCAAACTGTACAGGTCAGAAACCACCACTAGCAACTGTCAGGTATTTATTTGTTGGTGTCTTACCTTTTATCAGCAGCACAAAAGCCAGCATTTCACCAAATACTGTATTTTACTGTCTGAAATATGATTTTAGAAACTATTTCAGGGGAATGATGGCTGTTTGCTGTGTTCAGAGAGCCAGATCTAGAACAACTGGTATTCCCCAGGAATCCTTGAAAGCATCTGGAATAAGTGGTTAATGGACACTTCAGCTGAAGGCTTTATAGGACATTTTAAAGCTTTCCCATCCCTCAGAAGAGAACTTGAACTCTGAAATGCACCATGACAGTATTTATATCTATCTGTGTAGGAGGGATTACCCTCTCTAAATATTTTCAGTGAGTTCCACATGTCAACACCTCTAAACTTGCCAGCAGTCATGGGGTTCAATGGATCAAAAACGAGTCCCTTTATTTGTGCAATAAGCACTTAGAACAACCCTTCTTGTTTCAGATCACTACCTCAAAAATAACGTGCTCATTAAAAAAAAAGTGCTTATTTTCAGTATTTGCTCATTTTCTGGGCAGTCCCTGGAGCTTTTACCCAGGGCTTGTCACTCTGCTCTGGGATGGCAGGACAAGCAATAAACCAGCTCAGCGTCCTGGGTTTAAAATAAGCTCTTACCAAAGCAAACTTACATGGGGGGAGGCCTGGCATGAAATAGTTACAGCACTTGTGACAAAGGAACAAAAGGACAAACTTCACTCACACTGCCTTTTAAGAGGCACCTTCGCTGCTTGTACAGTACAATTTTCACTTTCTGATCTAATAATAATAATAGTAAAAAGCAGAGGAATAAGAAATCAGGGGTTTCAGATTGCCCAGGATGGATCAGATAATCCTAATAATAATGTCCTAGAACTAAACGATATAAAATGCTACTGATAGAAACGGGTCTTTTTTTTTTTTTTCTTTTCTTAGCAGTACATGTTAGAAACAAGTTTAAAAAAAAAGGGGAAAAAAAAGAAAAAAAAAGAAAGGAAAGAAGAGAAACCAAGAAGGGCAGCTGAGTGCCAAAGTCTACAAGAGACAGACACCTCATTTTTATTTGTATCCTTAAAAATCTCCTCCTGCTGCCAAGGCTACCGTGTTGATGTGCCCTATTTACAGCCCGGAGGAGCCGGAGCTGAGCACAATCGCGGCACTGCCAGACCTGGAGGTGACGGCGCTGCTCTGGCAGTGGCATTCCCCTGCCTGAATCCTCGGTAAACAAAGGGAATCACCAATGGCAACTAACTCCGAATAAACACTGAGCGCATTTAAACAACCATCCGAAGTGCCCCATTAACCGCCCTCACACTCATCCTCAGGACACACCCGACACGGTTTTGTGTCCACATTTGACGGTTCTTCTTCCCCTGAATGTTGTTTGGCTCGTTAAAGCTCAGCAGCTTCAAATAACAGTGCCCAGTGAAGTTATTAAACCCAAAAATAGCCCGGTAACAATAGTTTAATTTATTTCCCACTGTCATGTATCAAGACTCTTAATCTTAGGTCAGAACAAAAGAATTCCAGGCTCTTGCCTGTGTTAGATACGGAGAGATTTTGAAATGACGTAAGGACAACAACAATTATATGTTGGGAGGTTATTTATGAAGAGCAGGAAGTTCGGAGGAGGAGGGAGGGTGAAAGAAGTCAAATTGCTTTCCAAGAATAATAAGGAAAACGTTTTCAAAGCCACTAAATTTTGCCGTTTTGTCTTTGCCTCTCTCCCAAGACCAAAGGCAAAGATCCTGCATTCTGACTGCATCACAACAAAAAGGTTGTTTTTATGTCTAGGAAATTAAAATGACATTATGCTCAAAATTATGACACTACAAAATCTAAAATTAAAAAAAAACCAACAAACACAAACAACAACACAAACAACCCAAGTATCTGTCAATTCAACTGCAAGATACAGAAAGAGCTACCTGCCAGCATCGGTCGGTTGTTTTCCCAGGATGCCCAGGCTCACAAACAGGCATGACGTGCTTGAAAGGCTCCTTTAATAGATTCACCACAGCTGAGAAGCTGAGCAGGACCTGAGCAAACACAGCGATCACCGGTTCAGAAATCAGATAACGAAACCGACTCCTTCAAAGCTCTGCGCGGCACTTGCAGTTAATTATCGACTAGAAGAGGAAAATAAAATAGACCTTTAAGGCAGCCTATCAAACCAGCACTGGAGTTTTCAAGAATGAGTCATTTTACCGACTATAAGGGACTGGGCTCAAGCAGAAGATCCCTCCCGGCACAAATACAGAAGGGGCAAATCCAGCCTGTCAGGGAGAGGAGCTGCTCTCTCCACTCCTGCTGTACATAGCAGATCACACAGTTCATCTTTTCCAGGCTGGGAGGTTGGAAATGATCATGTATAAATTGCTGTTGTTAAATTACAGTTCTAACTCGCTGAGGAGCTTTAGGTGTTGTTTCATTACGAGCTATTTTTATTACATCTCCTCTACAATATTATTGTCTTTAAAATCAAGATTAAAGCACTACTCCAATATAGAAGAAACTTTTCTTGTAAGTGCTCTGTCCCCCAGAGCTCAAATAAGATTATGTAAACAGACCTGCATTTGTTAGCATACAGAAACGAGGAAGGCTTTTGTCTCAAGTTATTTTCTGATTTTATTTGGTAAAATGCTGACACATTTGGTAGGTGCCAACAGGTTGAGTAATCTGAAAGTCAGCTCTCATTTCAAGAGCTACCGTTACCTTCATGGCATGAAAACTGTCCTTGTAAAAGATAAATGAGGCTATTCCATGTGACAACACATTTTTCCTCACTAGATCCAACATCTGTAACCTGATAGCAACAACAAAAAAGTTAATTGACAAGTCAGCCCCACAAATTTTTATTCATTCAGAATTTAGAAGTGACTGCACCACATAATCTTGTTTCTTATGCTTTGCTCTCCTCTTCTTGACAGTACAAAACACATATCATGCGTGCTTAGAATGTGGTGTATTCCCAGTTAAAGTGTAGAACATGGCAGCATCCAAGCATCCACAATTACCTGCACTGAGACATAAATTCATAATAATTTATCAATTTGCTTATGCAAAAATCCCACAAATGATAAGAGGACTGTGTGCAGAAGGTATCCAGGAGATAAAAATCTACGTGGATGTGAGGCAGAAAACATGCTTTTAACCTAGAAAAAAAAAAAAATCAAACCCCACAGCTGTCTTCAAGGAACTACAGCACGTCAAACTCAGCTTTGCTTTCCCTTAGATCATCTCTCTTGGAAGGGCTGTAGCTATTTTTTTTTTTTTTTTGCTTCCTATTTAAGCTTCTTCTAAAACTGGGCTAGAAAAGACTGCACATGTACATCTTTGACTCACATTTCCGAGAGAAAACAACTTCATCTGGGAGGCCTGCGAGGAAGATGTTCAAATCAGTGGCTTGTGACTGCACTTCCTCACTCGTGTTAGCAGCACGGATGAGGGCCAAGATAAGAAATTTAAAAAGCTCTGATGTTTTACATCCCATTACTCAAAGTGCCGCGTGGAAATCCAAGCTAACAGCCCTCTGCCAGATGCAGGGGAACTAAAATAAGATCTTGCCCATGGGATGTCTGATATGAGTGAGCATATTTGTGAAAACTGCTGTAAAACAGGTACTGCATCAGGAGTGGTAGAAATCCCCCCGCCCCGGGGAGAATCCAGCAGGGAGAAGATTGCAGAGGTTGGTGTAAGGTTTTCAGGTCCTGTGTGATGTGTGGGCACCGGCCTGAGGGCACAGCCCACACAAAGGTAAACCTTGGAACAGCTAAGCCCGTAAATCGGGGCTCTGGTTTGCTAAAGTGTTCTGCAGTTGGCAGTGGGGAGTGAGTGTTCCCAGCAAGCACTCAGAAATAACCCACCATTTAACCTCTTATGGTTTGGGGGTTTAGTTGTTTGGGTTTGTTTTGGTTATAGGGAAATGTTAGCAGCAAGCACTTGACATGATTAGACTCTGCTAATTGTCTTATCACTGAATACAATCAAAATCTGATTTTACTTGGAGTAGGAAAAAATACTGGTGATTCAGGATGTGATGTTCTCTCTAAAGAGCCAGGTTTTGAGTTCATGATCACAGGCAGATCTCCAGCTGAAGTAAGAATACTAACATTTTCTTTCCATTTCAAGGAAAATAAACAATAAAGCCCCACACACAGCAAAACAAGCCAAACCTGAAAGCCAGAAAGTCTCCTTCAAGCTTTGAAAGCTTGTAAGCCCATTGCATTAAGGTCTGATTAGTAGTTTCTTGTTACTTAGGTTTGTCAGTATTGAAGGGAAAGGTAAGACATCCTCATGGAAGGCAAAATAATCTTTAATTAGGATAATTAAAATGCGGCTTAATGAACCTCCTACAGGATACACTTATGGAACTATACAAAAAATATAATATACATAAAATCTTGACCATAGCTGAGGTTATATTCTAATTTTTATCTGTCAACAAAATAGCATCGAGTAGGAACACATATTGCATCTAAGGCTGATGCTGAAACACAGTTAGGACATTTTCAGATGGTTAACAAACTTCTGCTGACCCAATTGCTGCAACTTGTCAACATTTATCTTGGCTCTGCAGTGGTAGAATTCACATCCTTTAATTGAGGTAAACAACTGAACTGTGAGAATTCATTACAGTGATTCAAACACAAAGCAGGGGAAGAAATTAAATAATTAAAAATTAAACAGATTCTGCTGAACTATAGAGAATGCAAGAGAAAGAAAGAAGTTTACAGGAACAAATGGGTTAAAAGCTTGACCTACCAAAGCTTGCATCAAAATGTTGCAGAATGGTTTGATTTACCAGTCCCCACTTTCTTCTGCTGTTGTCTTGTACCACAGATTGTTGATCTGTACCCCCACGATGCCTGTAAGAGCTCCTCAGTCCATGTCAGCTTTCCAGCACATCTGAGACACTGCTGTCACCAGCTAGAACTGTCTCACACTGACAACCCAGATTAGGATTTAGGGGAGATATCTGACCTTCCTGATCTTTTCTGTTGGAAAGAATTGGCCCCAGATTTACTCCACCAGCTTCCAGAGCTTGGGAGACCGTAGGCAAAGGACAGGATTAGTCACAACAGCAAGCAGGTCTGGATTGAATAGCATTTTCCTTTTACTGTGGAGCTGTCTAGTATCTCCTCACAAGAGTTGAAAGTAGAAATGAGGCAGGGAAAGCACCAACTCCACCCATCTGATGGGCTATGGTCTGTCTACAAAACATCACCTTAATTTTCAGAATTTTGGTTTGGTTGTTTACATAACAGTTAATTGCTTTCAATCCTGAAAGCCACGGAGTCAAGGCTCTCTTTCTCCCCCCAGCCCCAAATTACACTGAAGGGGTAAGGTTCCTGACAGAAATTCTATTCTCAACAAGAACAAACAGAAGGAATGACTAATTGGTCAGTGTTTTTTTCTGAACATCCAACTACCTAAAATATCAAATATCTGAGCACACGTATGGAAGTCAATGAAATGTGCACAGTTAGCAGAGCAGACCCGAGCACCTACGGCATCTACTAAAAAGAAGAACTATAATTAAAGGCTACTGAAATATTACAGCATTCCAAATTGATGCTAGGCTAAAAAGCTACTTTTAGAGGCTAGTTTCACTGTATGTTAGTGGGGAAAAAAAAAAAAAAGTGGTAACTATATTTCATATCAATGTCACTTTTAATAAACAGGCTGCTCACAGGTTTATGCATCATCTGTAACAGCTGCCTTTCCAGCCCTGTTCTGTGGCCTTGTACCCTCTGCAGCTTTCACAGGACACGTGGGGCTGCAGCTCCCCACTTGATGACTTCTTTTAAAATGGACTGTACTGTGCCCTCCCACAGGAGGCGAACCAGAGCACTTTTTAAAAGTGCCGTTCAGTGAGTGCTCAGCATTCAGCCCATTTCCTCATTTGCCTTACTGGAACTGCAACACAAATACCACAGCCTTACAAAAAAGGATGTGCACAGACATTCAGGTGAATAAAACGCCCACAAATACTCTACTCGTGAAAGTGAAAGATAAGTTCAACATTTGCACATTTGTTTCTACAAAATCAAAAGAGCTATGGACTAACTTTCAACTGATACTCCACTTTTTTAAGAAAAAAAAAAAGTTACCAAGGGACAAATTTATTACTGACCATTAAAATGTGATTTAATCTGTGATTCTGTGTAAACAAAGTAAAGGTTTTACTTTTCTTCAGATAAGCACTGGAAACACCACCCATGATCTCTCAGTGAGGTTATTCTTTGGAAAGGTTCCCCAAAGGTACCGTGTTGTGTTGTGTGACCACAATTCAGTGTCCTCACCTGCCTCCAAGCCTGGCAGATGAGCAACTGGGCTCTGGGTAAGAGCATTGGAAACACAAATGCAAACAGGACTGTAGGATATGAAATGCCATGAAGCTAAATACAGGGACTTGTTAGAAACAGCAGGTCAAGTTACCCAGCAGCACAAAGGGCCTCTGTGTTTGGGAACCTGTCTGGAGAGAGACACCACGTGTGCCTTCCCTGCAGCTCAGCTGCTGGTACTGCTCGTGGGGCTCTGTTAGCAGAGCTCTGCCTGCCACCAGACTGTCATACAAGCCTGATAATTGGGCTGGAGATGGGAGGAGGAGTGAACAATTAACAACTTGCCTAGCAAATGAGACTTGAATTTAAACAAAAGACTGCTTTTGCTCTCTTCCAAAACACAGAGTCATAGACAGGAGATTCAGAGATCCCTTTCTTCTGTAATTCTATTACCCAGTGCTTCCAGCTGTTTCAGATACCTGGAGGATGGGACCAGAGTTGAGTTTCTCAGCTTTTCTGACTTGCATTCATTCTTAACCTTTCCGTGTTCCTTACAATGCCAGGCTACTTGGCAGGAATGATTTGTCCAACCCCAGAATCCTCACTAATGCCAGCGCTTGTGATTCCACAGCCACGGCATGGGTGACTCTGTGCTCCACACAGCAGCTCTCCAGTCTCCCTCCAGCCCTGTTTATCAAAATGGATGTTGACAAACTGCAGTAAATGCTAGTAAAATTCGCTCGGTATCTCCTAAGTCCTCTTGAAAACTGCCTGCACAGAAATTCAGACATTTTGCCCCGCTGCACTGCAGAGCTGGCGCTGCAGAGTCGCTCACAGAAAGGCAAACAGAACGCAGAACCTTTTCCCGGCGGATACAGGTCACAACTAAACCCGCCGAACAGAGGAGGTTTGATTTAACCAAGTTCTGCTGCACAAACGAAAGCTTCAGGACATCACCTCATGCCTGCAGGGGAGGAGGAGGGGGGTGAGGAAAGAGCACATTAAAAATAAAAGCGGAGGAAGTGCCACAAATGCTTCCACCGCGCCGAACCTCCCTGCGATTGGCCGGGGGAGCTGTTGCTACACAGGCTCTGCCTGCTCCTGCCACACGGAGTAAGCCCTGTCACAACAGGCCAACTCACAGCATGGAAAACTGTCCCAAAATAGGATCCCCAGTGGCCATCCCCGCCTCAAGCTTGGAAGAGCAGTAACAAGCTTGCTGGAGAACCTAAAACTCCCCGTGTGTGTGCAGGCAGAAAATTGTAGTCTACAAACGTTTCATGCTAAACCTAGCAAACTTCTGTTATAATAGTTCTCGTTTCCAAAACAACAGAGCACGGTTCAAATTCCTGCTGGGGGTATTGTCCGATAAAAATCCTTTTAAACTGCGTGGTCATTGTAAGAAGGAGAGCTGGGAGACAAAGGTGAGGCAATTTCAAAAGGTACTAAAGTGGAAGCAGAAAGTAAATTAAATCCCCTCCTAAAAAAACCCCAAACAAACCTAGCCTTGGGTTTTATGACTAAAATACCATTACAGAGGTTTGTTTTGGTTTTTTAAATCAGGGAAAAAAATGTTTTCCTTTTGTGACCTGCATATTAAAATCAGCACTGACAAAACTGTACCTGGGGGTCTAAAAGTCTCACCTTACCCGGCAGTAACTCTTTTCATTGGATATTCAAGGTATGCCCTAGCCCAGGGAGAAGTGATGCAAAAATATCAGCTGTTTTAAGATATGGAATGGAAAAACTAACATCCCACCTCTTTAGCCCCTATTCTGATGCAAAGCAATGTTGAATTTGGGGCAAACCCCAGAATAAAATAATAAAATTAACAACTTTAATGTCCTGAGAACTGATACACTGGAGCAAGCCCTGAGAGGCCCATGGGATTCAGTAATACCCTTTGATCATAAAAAGTGATATTAAAGTCAATGATCCCAAGTAACAGGCCAAGCTACTGAGAAAATCCCCTACGTATAATTACAAAGACTACGTTAATAAGGATGTCTCATTATTTCAGGTCCATCAGTAAAACAATTGTTACAACTTTAGGTGTTATCTTCAGTATTATTGTGAAAAGGTTCAACAGAAAGCGGGATTTAAACAGCCACCACTAAAACCTGATTCATTTGTGGTGAATGGGAAATTCCTTCTGCAATTACAAAAGGTAATTGGCCAAGAAGTCACAAGGTCTTCATCACAGGAGTCAGTTACACAGGGAAATGTGAAGATACGCATTTTTGGGGGTTTGCAACGATACACGTCAGATGTATAAAATAAATAATTGCATGTACAAACATGTTACCAGTAAACTGAATTCTGTAGTTCTGCCTAATGCAACTGATCCAACTGAATTTGCTTTCCTTGGAAGTTGTGTTTGTACACGAAGCGTTGTTTGAACCCCACCAATGAAGAAAAAGGAAACCCAAATGAGAATGTGATGACTAACACAGAGCAAATGACTGAGGCAGCTCCTGCTAACCCTTCCTCTTCCTCACCACACCCACGGGACAGTGGGAGGCAGGAATGCTGGCACACCGCTCAATTGCTTCCCTAACTTCAATGGCCTTGGCAGCACAGACAGGTGATTGCAGCAAACTCTCTGATGACCCAAGAAATTCGTGCACTTCTGAAGACAGAATCCATTTCTAAACGTGGAACTGGAGAGGCCAATGATACCTTATTTCAAATACAGATATATTAATGTGTCAGCAAAATAAACAATAATGATGCTTCCTTTTTGCTCAGCAATAACTTAGGTAAAATGTGAAAACATAATGTCTTTAAGACAGCTGCAACCTTCTTTCCCAGTGCAGTCTGTAGCACTGAGAGTTTTTGCAGACAGCAGGCTCTTCACCATCATCACAACAAGCATGTGCATGGTTTATATTTTTTTTAAGGCACTGCTCCACTCAAGTGTTTCAACTTGGATGAAAACAAGTTTGCAAGTTAAATGGAATAACCACTTCCCAGCTGAATCATGGAAACTGTTGGTGCCACATAGAATGAGTTACCTTAAACCACTTTTGTGGTTAAGATTTACCACATTACCTTGTGTTGGACACAGGGTAAAAACATGCAGATGCTCAGCACCATCTCTTTTGACTAGCATCTGTTCTCCCAAATGTAATAACATTGTCAGAAGCAGCAGGATATCTTTATCTTCTCAAAAGTAACATACATATCCAGAGCTTGGACACAGGACATCACTACCATTAAAGCACAGCTACTTAAGAGCTGCTCTGTATTAACCCACAGCTAAAGCATTTTACCTTTCTGTTTCCAAGGAAATACAACTATGTGCAGTTCATTCAGTAACTACACTCATCGACTGTGCTGAATACACAAGAATTTAAGTAACCCAGTAACATGGCCAAACCCTCAAGTGTTAGTGTCCTAATGATTTGAATGGTGTTTTCACTCATAAGTCACATTAAAAAGTTACATTCCTGTGCTAAGGCAGACTAAATGACTGTAGCAGCCAGGCTAGGGCCAGATTCGACTGTTTCAAGTTTCAGAAGCCTCTTGGGAAGCCTGGACACTTGTTCAGTTGGTGAACCCGCAACAAACTCTGAGTTTCTGTTTGGGTACTGTGGTACTCAGTCCAGCTGGATTAAGGCTGACTGGACATATGCCTTCTGAACATAGCAAAGACATAGCCTCAGGCTCCCCAGACCTTTAGGCAGGATGTCCTCACTCCCAAGCTGAACAAACTATTTTTGGATTATACAAAATGGATGTCAACAGACCTGCTGTAATGAAATGCTGGTTAAAAACAGCACCTGTCTACAGCAAAGGGATGGCTGGTGATGGCTTCCACAGATGTTCCTAAAATGCTGTGCCGCTCTAATCTTTTTTTTTCTGAAAGGTTCTTCATGCATCCAACTGTCTGGGGAAGAGGAGAGTGTGCACACAGCAGAGTGACATTGGGTGGGTGTGGAGAAGAAAACAGCCTTACATAACAGAGAGCTGAGTTTTGCATCTTGAAGCAACTGGTCTCTCTTATTTAATCCTTCTTTTCTCACTGTATTTCACCCCTGCCTCCCCCTCCTTACACCTCAAAGTCTGGAAGCACACACTGCGCAGTGACAGTGTAAAACACAGCACAATGACAGTGTGACACACGACGCAGTGCCAGTGTTAGCACACAACTTAGTAACAGTGGGACACACAGCACGGTGACAGTGTGGCAGAGCTGGGACACACAGCAGGGCTGGCAGTGGGGAGATCCTCAGGGTCTATATGTTCAGCATCAGACAGCTGATATATGCCAACTGAGCTGCAGAAAAACACAGCTGTCAGTGTAAACTACTTAGTTCTCTATCCTGTGTGCATGCAGACCTCATAACTGCAGAGTTTGTTCGAAAGGCAGGCGCACTGCCTTACCCACAAAACGAAGCAAGCAGGGTCAAGCGATGTAGGACTGGCTGCCATGAATGCACAGCATTAAGACAGAAAATGAAAGTTCAATCAAGACAGCCCTGTGGAAAGATAAAAATACACCACAAGGCAAGAACGAATGGGGCGATATAAAAGCCTGCATTGACTCTTCCTGCCCCAGTTTCTCCTCGTCCGGCCCAGGATCCGCCAACACCGCCGTGCGCGGGCAGCTGGGGCCCACACCTGAGGGAACCCGCCATGGCAGCGCCGGGGCCGCCCCGCACAGCCGGGCTGGGGCTGCCCACACCTGAGGGGAACCCGCCATGGCAGCGCCGGGGCGCTCCTGCCCCGGGGCCGCCGACAGCAGGGACACGACGGGGCTGCCGAAACACCGGCACTGCTTCCCTGGCTTCAGTACACCCAGGCGGTGGCAGAGCTGCA
>NW_026087796.1:0-18441 GCF_022539395.1 Myiozetetes cayanensis | reverse complement strand
CTCCTCTCCACTGCTGATCACCTCCACATTTGCATTCACTGACCTGCAGAGAATCAAACTCCTTTTAAGCCCCAAAACCCGCCTGGGCAGCCACAACTGATCACCTCTTTTAATTTTTAAGACAAGATCTTCATTCTCTCTCCCAGAGATCCCCTCAGATTTAACCCCTAAACTTTTCTCTTCCTGCACACCTCTGATTAACTCATTTTTACCTCCAAAGGTTCATTTTCTATCCTTGAGAGTTTCTCAAGTTTTACCCCCAAAGCTTTCCTTACCTGCCCAGGGCTGATGGCCTCACATTACCTCTCTCGGGTCGTTCCCTCCCCTACAAATAACATTCAGTTTTACCCCCACACTTTTCCTTCCTCTACATTTCCCATTTTAGCTTTGTTAACCCATAACTGGGGACACAGGGGGGTCCCTTTGATCTCAGGGCCTTGCTCCTGACCCTCTCCAGGGCGGAAGAGCTGCAAATCCCAAGGCAGAAGGAGGGTGATCTGTCAGCCAAAGGCAGACAAACGGCTTCAGAAAAGATTTCTGCAACCTAACTGAGAAGGATTTCCAATCTCCCGGGGAGAAGAGCAGGAACTCACAGCCAACAATACCTGACAGTGCCCTGCAGCCACAGCTCAGCTCACGGACAGACTGGCAATTCCACCATCTAAAAGGAAACAAGACCAAGGAAATGGTGATTTCTTTGGCTTTCAAGTTATTTTCAGTTCTTAAAACAGAAGCAACACTTGCTTTGGAATTGTGTTGGGTGAACAATTGGCAGTGGGCACACGCCAGGGCAATAGTGCTGCTTTCACTGATGCTCTCTGGGGCAGGAGCAGCTGAGCTCCTGAGTTCAGTTCCTGCCCAAGGTCTGACCCCAAAATGATCCCCTCCTCTCCACTGCTGATCACCTCCACATTTGCATTCACTGACCTGCAGAGAATCAAACTCCTTTTTAAGCCCCAAAACCCGCCTGGGCAGCCACAACTGATCACCTCTTTTAATTTTTAAGACAAGATCTTCATTCTCTCTCCCAGAGATCCCCTCAGATTTAACCCCTAAACTTTTCTCTTCCTGCACACCTCTGATTAACTCATTTTTACCTCCAAAGGTTCATTTTCTATCCTTGAGAGTTTCTCAAGTTTTACCCCCAAAGCTTTCCTTACCTGCCCAGGGCTGATGGCCTCACATTACCTCTCTCGGGTCGTTCCCTCCCCTACAAATAACATTCAGTTTTACCCCCACACTTTTCCTTCCTCTACATTTCCCATTTTAGCTTTGTTAACCCATAACTGGGGACACAGGGGGTCCCTTTGATCTCAGGGCCTTGCTCCTGACCCTCTCCAGGGCGGAAGAGCTGCAAATCCCAAGGCAGAAGGAGGGTGATCTGTCAGCCAAAGGCAGACAAACGGCTTCAGAAAAGATTTCTGCAACCTAACTGAGAAGGATTTCCAATCTCCCGGGGAGAAGAGCAGGAACTCACAGCCAACAATACCTGACAGTGCCCTGCAGCCACAGCTCAGCTCACGGACAGACTGGCAATTCCACCATCTAAAAGGAAACAAGACCAAGGAAATGGTGATTTCTTTGGCTTTCAAGTTATTTTCAGTTCTTAAAACAGAAGCAACACTTGCTTTGGAATTGTGTTGGGTGAACAATTGGCAGTGGGCACACGCCAGGGCAATAGTGCTGATTTCACTGATGCTCTCTGGGGCAGGAGCAGCTGAGCTCCTGAGTTCAGTTCCTGCCCAAGGTCTGACCCCAAAATGATCCCCTCCTCTCCACTGCTGATCACCTCCACATTTGCATTCACTGACCTGCAGAGAATCAAACTCCTTTTTAAGCCCCAAAACCCGCCTGGGCAGCCACAACTGATCACCTCTTTTAATTTTTAAGACAAGATCTTCATTCTCTCTCCCAGAGATCCCCTCAGATTTAACCCCTAAACTTTTCTCTTCCTGCACACCTCTGATTAACTCATTTTTACCTCCAAAGGTTCATTTTCTATCCTTGAGAGTTTCTCAAGTTTTACCCCCAAAGCTTTCCTTACCTGCCCAGGGCTGATGGCCTCACATTACCTCTCTCGGGTCGTTCCCTCCCCTACAAATAACATTCAGTTTTACCCCCACACTTTTCCTTCCTCTACATTTCCCATTTTAGCTTTGTTAACCCATAACTGGGGACACAGGGGGGTCCCTTTGATCTCAGGGCCTTGCTCCTGACCCTCTCCAGGGCGGAAGAGCTGCAAATCCCAAGGCAGAAGGAGGGTGATCTGTCAGCCAAAGGCAGACAAACGGCTTCAGAAAAGATTTCTGCAACCTAACTGAGAAGGATTTCCAATCTCCCGGGGAGAAGAGCAGGAACTCACAGCCAACAATACCTGACAGTGCCCTGCAGCCACAGCTCAGCTCACGGACAGACTGGCAATTCCACCATCTAAAAGGAAACAAGACCAAGGAAATGGTGATTTCTTTGGCTTTCAAGTTATTTTCAGTTCTTAAAACAGAAGCAACACTTGCTTTGGAATTGTGTTGGGTGAACAATTGGCAGTGGGCACACGCCAGGGCAATAGTGCTGCTTTCACTGATGCTCTCTGGGGCATCATGGCTGGAGCCTCTTCCCTGTGGCTGCACACACCCCAAAGATTTGGCAGAACTTCTCCCAGTTCAATGCTTTGTCCTGTCCTGAAAGAGAGCAGAGGGAAATTCAGTGCTCTGTGGAAGTCAAAGGCTCCTGGCTCTCACCCTGCTGTTCCCATGGCTCCCCAGAGGGTTCATCCCCAAACACGAGGGGTAGCAGTGCAATAGCCCAGCAGAGGCCCCCATTTCAGGGCACCATTTCCCCCGCAGGGAGTCCCACCCGCGGCGCCCCTCCCCACCCGGGCCGTGTCCCGCAGTACCTGCCCCGCAGTCTCCGCCTGGCGGACACGGCCGGTACTGCAGCCCCGACAGCGCCGCCGCCTGCAAAGGACCCCCCGCGCCCCCCGGGGCAGCTCCACAGCCCCCCCTGCCCTCTCTGCCGCACAGCCCCCGCCCCGGGACGCTCCTGAAACAGCAGGGACAGGGCTCAGCCTCGCTGCAGCCACGGGACAAAGCAGCAACCCAAAGGAGACCCCAAAATGATCCCCTCTTCTCTACTGCTGACAACCTCAATCTACCTCCAAAGACTCAGTCTCTACCCACCAGATCATCCCAAGTTTAATCCCCTAAATTTTCCATTCCTGTCCACCCCTGCTCACCTCAATATTTTGCATTCACTGCCCGGAGAGAATCAAACTCCATTTTAAGCGCCCAAAACTTCCTTACAAACCACACCCTTTCCGGCCCACACCTTCCTTGAATGGCCCCAGCCCCGCCCATACGTTCCTTTTATGGCGGTAGCCGCCCCACACCCCTCTTTTTCTGGTTATAGCCCGCCCCGCACCTTCCTTTTATGGCGGTAGCCGCGCCCCACACTTTCCTTTTATGGCGCTAGCCGCCCCACTTTCCTTTTATGGCGCTAGCCCGCCCCGCACTTTCCTTTTATGGCGCTAGCCCGCCCCTACTTTCCTTTTATGGCGCTAGCCGCCCCGCACTTTCCTTTTATGGCGCTAGCCCGCCCACACTTTCCTTTTATGGCGCTAGCCCGCCCGCACTTTCCTTTTATGGCGCTAGCCGCCCCGCACTTTCCTTTTATGGCGCTAGCCGCCCCACTTTCCTTTTATGGCGCTAGCCGCCCCACACTTTCCTTTTATGGCGCTAGCCCGCCCCGCACTTTCCTTTTATGGCGCTAGCCCCGCCCACACTTTCCTTTTATGGCGCTAGCCCGCCCGCACTTTCCTTTTATGGCGCTAGCCCGCCCCGCACTTTCCTTTTATGGCGCTAGCCGCCCGCACTTTCCTTTTATGGCGCTAGCCGCCCCACTTTCCTTTTATGGCGCTAGCCCGCCCACTTTCCTTTTATGGCGCTAGCCCGCCCGCACTTTCCTTTTATGGCGCTAGCCCCGCCCGCACTTTCCTTTTATGGCGCTAGCCCCGCCCCGACACTTTCCTTTTATGGCGCTAGCCCCGCCCCGCACCTTCCTTTTATGGCGCTAGCCCCGCCCCTCATGCGCTTTTTATGGCGGGCAGCCCCGCCCCACATGCGCCTTTTTCGGGCATATCCCCACCCTTCCTTTACCTTTTATGGCCATGGGCACGCCCCGACACTCCTTGTACGGACAAGTCCCTGCCCCTCGGCTCCTTTCATGGCGGCGCCCACCGCCCGTTCACCCCCCCCTCCTTCCAGGCAGGATCGGGCACTCCCGGGTTTTGTCGTGCAGAAAGCCCCGTTCTTTTTGGAACCTCTTGCTCCAGCCTTTTTCCCTGGGCGAAGAGGTGAATTAGTCTTTTGAAGGACCCGATGGCCAGAGGTGGGGGAAAAACTAGCAGCATTCCCTAAACACCTCCAGCACTTCCATATCCATCTGCGACCAGGGCTAACCTGGGCTAGGGGAAGGTGTCCCTGCTCAGGCAGTGGGGCTGCATGAGCTTTAAGGTCCCTTGCAACCCGAACCACTGCAGGATTCCATCACCATTCCACCATTTCTCCCTGCATTTGTTGTGCATCGCTTCCTCTCTGATTCAAATTCTCCAGTTTGGTCGGTCTCTTAAAGGAATAATTTTAAGGTTATTCCGGGAATAAAAAAAGGGGAGTGGAAAACACACACGAATCATTCCTGCACCCATCAAATCCTTATTCATTAGGAGCACATGCCCTCATCTCTGTCCTTGTTTTTCTTTTTCTCCTGGGAAACCTTATGGTCATAGATTTTTCCAAGAGAGACCTGGGATTACCACGTTTGCTCTGTAAGAGGCAGGAGAGGTTCAGAATACCTGTTCCTCTGCATTTTGCCAGTGGGATTTTCCCACTTTTCAGAGATCATTTTTGTAGCTGCCCAAGGAAATTTCTGGAGCTGACCCACGACTGAGTACAGAGTGCAGCACAAAGGAACAACCAATCTCCCTCCAAAATATTTCCTGTCCTCTACAGACAGCCTCAAGACTTATGTCCAATATTTTCCCCACCTGTCCACTACTGATTCCCTCATTTTAACCCCAAAATGTTCATTCTGTCCCCTACATACTAACACAGATATGACCCCAGTGTCCATTCTGTCCCCTGTAGGTCTCTGGGGACAAAAGGGGGGGTCCCTTTGATCTCAGGGCCTTGCTCCTGACCCTCTCCAGGGCGGAAGAGCTGCAAATCCCAAGGCAGAAGGAGGGTGATCTGTCAGCCAAAGGCAGACAAACGGCTTCAGAAAAGATTTCTGCAACCTAACTGAGAAGGATTTCCAATCTCCCGGGGAGAAGAGCAGGAACTCACAGCCAACAATACCTGACAGTGCCCTGCAGCCACAGCTCAGCTCACGGACAGACTGGCAATTCCACCATCTAAAAGGAAACAAGACCAAGGAAATGGTGATTTCTTTGGCTTTCAAGTTATTTTCAGTTCTTAAAACAGAAGCAACACTTGCTTTGGAATTGTGTTGGGTGAACAATTGGCAGTGGGCACACGCCAGGGCAATAGTGCTGCTTTCACTGATGCTCTCTGGGGCAGGAGCAGCTGAGCTCCTGAGTTCAGTTCCTGCCCAAGGTCTGACCCCAAAATGATCCCCTCCTCTCCACTGCTGATCACCTCCACATTTGCATTCACTGACCTGCAGAGAATCAAACTCCTTTTTAAGCCCCAAAACCCGCCTGGGCAGCCACAACTGATCACCTCTTTTAATTTTTAAGACAAGATCTTCATTCTCTCTCCCAGAGATCCCCTCAGATTTAACCCCTAAACTTTTCTCTTCCTGCACACCTCTGATTAACTCATTTTTACCTCCAAAGGTTCATTTTCTATCCTTGAGAGTTTCTCAAGTTTTACCCCCAAAGCTTTCCTTACCTGCCCAGGGCTGATGGCCTCACATTACCTCTCTCGGGTCGTTCCCTCCCCTACAAATAACATTCAGTTTTACCCCCACACTTTTCCTTCCTCTACATTTCCCATTTTAGCTTTGTTAACCCATAACTGGGGACACAGGGGGGTCCCTTTGATCTCAGGGCCTTGCTCCTGACCCTCTCCAGGGCGGAAGAGCTGCAAATCCCAAGGCAGAAGGAGGGTGATCTGTCAGCCAAAGGCAGACAAACGGCTTCAGAAAAGATTTCTGCAACCTAACTGAGAAGGATTTCCAATCTCCCGGGGAGAAGAGCAGGAACTCACAGCCAACAATACCTGACAGTGCCCTGCAGCCACAGCTCAGCTCACGGACAGACTGGCAATTCCACCATCTAAAAGGAAACAAGACCAAGGAAATGGTGATTTCTTTGGCTTTCAAGTTATTTTCAGTTCTTAAAACAGAAGCAACACTTGCTTTGGAATTGTGTTGGGTGAACAATTGGCAGTGGGCACACGCCAGGGCAATAGTGCTGATTTCACTGATGCTCTCTGGGGCAGGAGCAGCTGAGCTCCTGAGTTCAGTTCCTGCCCAAGGTCTGACCCCAAAATGATCCCCTCCTCTCCACTGCTGATCACCTCCACATTTGCATTCACTGACCTGCAGAGAATCAAACTCCTTTTTAAGCCCCAAAACCCGCCTGGGCAGCCACAACTGATCACCTCTTTTAATTTTTAAGACAAGATCTTCATTCTCTCTCCCAGAGATCCCCTCAGATTTAACCCCTAAACTTTTCTCTTCCTGCACACCTCTGATTAACTCATTTTTACCTCCAAAGGTTCATTTTCTATCCTTGAGAGTTTCTCAAGTTTTACCCCCAAAGCTTTCCTTACCTGCCCAGGGCTGATGGCCTCACATTACCTCTCTCGGGTCGTTCCCTCCCCTACAAATAACATTCAGTTTTACCCCCACACTTTTCCTTCCTCTACATTTCCCATTTTAGCTTTGTTAACCCATAACTGGGGACACAGGGGGGTCCCTTTGATCTCAGGGCCTTGCTCCTGACCCTCTCCAGGGCGGAAGAGCTGCAAATCCCAAGGCAGAAGGAGGGTGATCTGTCAGCCAAAGGCAGACAAACGGCTTCAGAAAAGATTTCTGCAACCTAACTGAGAAGGATTTCCAATCTCCCGGGGAGAAGAGCAGGAACTCACAGCCAACAATACCTGACAGTGCCCTGCAGCCACAGCTCAGCTCACGGACAGACTGGCAATTCCACCATCTAAAAGGAAACAAGACCAAGGAAATGGTGATTTCTTTGGCTTTCAAGTTATTTTCAGTTCTTAAAACAGAAGCAACACTTGCTTTGGAATTGTGTTGGGTGAACAATTGGCAGTGGGCACACGCCAGGGCAATAGTGCTGCTTTCACTGATGCTCTCTGGGGCAGGAGCAGCTGAGCTCCTGAGTTCAGTTCCTGCCCAAGGTCTGACCCCAAAATGATCCCCTCCTCTCCACTGCTGATCACCTCCACATTTGCATTCACTGACCTGCAGAGAATCAAACTCCTTTTTAAGCCCCAAAACCCGCCTGGGCAGCCACAACTGATCACCTCTTTTAATTTTTAAGACAAGATCTTCATTCTCTCTCCCAGAGATCCCCTCAGATTTAACCCCTAAACTTTTCTCTTCCTGCACACCTCTGATTAACTCATTTTTACCTCCAAAGGTTCATTTTCTATCCTTGAGAGTTTCTCAAGTTTTACCCCCAAAGCTTTCCTTACCTGCCCAGGGCTGATGGCCTCACATTACCTCTCTCGGGTCGTTCCCTCCCCTACAAATAACATTCAGTTTTACCCCCACACTTTTCCTTCCTCTACATTTCCCATTTTAGCTTTGTTAACCCATAACTGGGGACACAGGGGGTCCCTTTGATCTCAGGGCCTTGCTCCTGACCCTCTCCAGGGCGGAAGAGCTGCAAATCCCAAGGCAGAAGGAGGGTGATCTGTCAGCCAAAGGCAGACAAACGGCTTCAGAAAAGATTTCTGCAACCTAACTGAGAAGGATTTCCAATCTCCCGGGGAGAAGAGCAGGAACTCACAGCCAACAATACCTGACAGTGCCCTGCAGCCACAGCTCAGCTCACGGACAGACTGGCAATTCCACCATCTAAAAGGAAACAAGACCAAGGAAATGGTGATTTCTTTGGCTTTCAAGTTATTTTCAGTTCTTAAAACAGAAGCAACACTTGCTTTGGAATTGTGTTGGGTGAACAATTGGCAGTGGGCACACGCCAGGGCAATAGTGCTGCTTTCACTGATGCTCTCTGGGGCAGGAGCAGCTGAGCTCCTGAGTTCAGTTCCTGCCCAAGGTCTGACCCCAAAATGATCCCCTCCTCTCCACTGCTGATCACCTCCACATTTGCATTCACTGACCTGCAGAGAATCAAACTCCTTTTTAAGCCCCAAAACCCGCCTGGGCAGCCACAACTGATCACCTCTTTTAATTTTTAAGACAAGATCTTCATTCTCTCTCCCAGAGATCCCCTCAGATTTAACCCCTAAACTTTTCTCTTCCTGCACACCTCTGATTAACTCATTTTTACCTCCAAAGGTTCATTTTCTATCCTTGAGAGTTTCTCAAGTTTTACCCCCAAAGCTTTCCTTACCTGCCCAGGGCTGATGGCCTCACATTACCTCTCTCGGGTCGTTCCCTCCCCTACAAATAACATTCAGTTTTACCCCCACACTTTTCCTTCCTCTACATTTCCCATTTTAGCTTTGTTAACCCATAACTGGGGACACAGGGGGGTCCCTTTGATCTCAGGGCCTTGCTCCTGACCCTCTCCAGGGCGGAAGAGCTGCAAATCCCAAGGCAGAAGGAGGGTGATCTGTCAGCCAAAGGCAGACAAACGGCTTCAGAAAAGATTTCTGCAACCTAACTGAGAAGGATTTCCAATCTCCCGGGGAGAAGAGCAGGAACTCACAGCCAACAATACCTGACAGTGCCCTGCAGCCACAGCTCAGCTCACGGACAGACTGGCAATTCCACCATCTAAAAGGAAACAAGACCAAGGAAATGGTGATTTCTTTGGCTTTCAAGTTATTTTCAGTTCTTAAAACAGAAGCAACCCTTGCTTTGGAATTGTGTTGGGTGAACAATTGGCAGTGGGCACACGCCAGGGCAATAGTGCTGCTTTCACTGATGCTCTCTGGGGCAGGAGCAGCTGAGCTCCTGAGTTCAGTTCCTGCCCAAGGTCTGACCCCAAAATGATCCCCTCCTCTCCACTGCTGATCACCTCCACATTTGCATTCACTGACCTGCAGAGAATCAAACTCCTTTTTAAGCCCCAAAACCCGCCTGGGCAGCCACAACTGATCACCTCTTTTAATTTTTAAGACAAGATCTTCATTCTCTCTCCCAGAGATCCCCTCAGATTTAACCCCTAAACTTTTCTCTTCCTGCACACCTCTGATTAACTCATTTTTACCTCCAAAGGTTCATTTTCTATCCTTGAGAGTTTCTCAAGTTTTACCCCCAAAGCTTTCCTTACCTGCCCAGGGCTGATGGCCTCACATTACCTCTCTCGGGTCGTTCCCTCCCCTACAAATAACATTCAGTTTTACCCCCACACTTTTCCTTCCTCTACATTTCCCATTTTAGCTTTGTTAACCCATAACTGGGGACACAGGGGGGTCCCTTTGATCTCAGGGCCTTGCTCCTGACCCTCTCCAGGGCGGAAGAGCTGCAAATCCCAAGGCAGAAAGAGGGTGATCTGTCAGTCAGGCAGACAAACGGCTTCAGAAAAGATTTCTGCAACCTAACTGAGAAGGATTTCCAATCTCCCGGGGAGAAGAGCAGGAACTCACAGCCAACAATACCTGACAGTGCCCTGCAGCCACAGCTCAGCTCACGGACAGACTGGCAATTCCACCATCTAAAAGGAAACAAGACCAAGGAAATGGTGATTTCTTTGGCTTTCAAGTTATTTTCAGTTCTTAAAACAGAAGCAACACTTGCTTTGGAATTGTGTTGGGTGAACAATTGGCAGTGGGCACACGCCAGGGCAATAGTGCTGATTTCACTGATGCTCTCTGGGGCATCAAGGCTGGAACCTCTTGCCTGTGGCTGCTCACACCCCAAAGATTTGGCAGAACTTCTCCCAGTTCAATGCTTTGTCCTGTCCTGAAAGAGAGCAGAGGGAAATTCAGTGCTCTGTGGAAGTCAAAGGCTCCTGGCTCTCACCCTGCTGTTCCCATGGCTCCCCAGAGGGTTCATCCCCAAACACGAGGGGTGGCAGTGCAATAGCCCGCAGAGGGGGGTCCCACCTTTTTTGCTGTCCTTGCACCTTTTTAGGCTGACCATCAGTTGAAGAGGCCTCCGCTCCAGCACCCACAAGGGCCTGAGCCCTTTGACAAGATCCATTTTTCCAAGGAATTCAAAGCTCCACCTGAGGGCCATGGGCTTTTCTCACCCACCCTTGTGCTGGAGCTTGGCCTTCATCTCACTCTGCCTTCGCTTCTTTCAGTCGCTGCACCATTTCCTGCCCTGCCTTGGCTGGAGCTCGGCATCCTGATCCCATCCCTGCCGGCCCCCGGAACCGCTGACTCAGCAATGGGGGGCCCTCCATTGCCAAGTGCACGGTCCCGTCGGGGCTCACGGCGGGAGCAGGAGGTCAAAGGGCTCCAGTCCTCCTGGGACAACCTTCCACCACTACAGCCAACAAAGGAGCCTCTCCAGCCCTGCCTCCGAAGTCATCCTGAACAAACCCAGCCCAACTCCACGGGACAAACTGCTCCCTGTCTGCCCAGTCCAATCTGATCCCAGAGGCTCCCAGGTCATGCAGCCCAACTGCCCAGGAGATCACAGACTCTCTGGCCTTTGCTTTTAAACCTGTCCATAACACCAGCAAGTTCAGGCTGAGTAAAATCCTCCACCACATCAGGCCTGATGGGATAACCATCGGGGTCACCTTCCACTTTCCCTCCTGCTATTGGCTGTGCTTCAGCAAACACTTCAACCTCTGAACCATGCTCAAAAGCAGCTAAATCCCGGCTCTGCTCTTCTCAGCTGCATGCTGCTGTCAAGAATAACAGGCATACCTTTTGCTCAGTCAGGAGCACCACCAACGAAGACGTAGACCCCTGGAGAGTCTCCCTGGAAAACCTGATTAATTCCAATTCAGCAGCAGATCACTGAAAACCCTGCCCTGTGAGTGGAGTATCTTCGCACTGTAGAAGGACTCCAATTACATTGGTGTCTGGTTGCATGCCTCCCGAAAGCCTTCTGTATTGTGCAGACAAATCTTTAAAAAAATTACTGGGTAGATTCTTGTGTAGAATAATTTACTACAATGCCTTGTTTCAAAATATCTTATTCAGCGAAAGCAATTTTTAACAGGGAAAAGAGAAGAAAAAGCCTTTTGAAGCTGAAAGTTCCACCTCCATGGGGAGAGAGATAAGATCTAAGAGATAAAACAAAGGGTTACCTGGTTACCGGGCAGGAGCTGCTTCGCTCCAGCCACACAGCCATTCAAATGTAAACTATTACTTAGTAACTGGGTGGAAGAAATCGAAACTTTTCTACTTTTCATAACAATAAGAAAGAACAAGCAACAAACAAGCCACGTAGCCCGAAGCCGTGAGTGACAGTCGTCTTCTGTTCTGGACCCCTCTGATGAGTCTGATTTTGCCAAACTAGGCAAACACATATCCTCCACAAAACATTAAATCCACTTGAGAAAAATTGTAATAAACAAGATCTCCTTGAAACGCTTTTCCCTGTAAAACCTGTCTTTAACTGTGTGTTTATAAACTGTTGATAAGAAAAGGAGATTTCAAAAATGCCTTTTTAATATGTCTTAAAAGTTTCTAACTCCCTTGTGTTATTTTTTTAGGTTAAAGATTTCTAATGTTGAACTTAACATCATGTCTGTAGTCTCGAGAATCTTCAGTAAAGAATACTAGAAGCTTTGAAGATTTTGTCCTATTTTTTCACCAATTCCCCCGTAGCTTTGTTTGAATTGCTAAAGCTGAAAGTCGCTAAACGTTGTTTAAAGGTGTTAAATTCTTAAAGTCATCTGCTTAAGTTTCATTGTTATTACACTGCAAAGAATCATCAGGCCTTCAGCTTCGAGAAAAACTGCAAAATTATCTGATTCTAAGATCTGTTTCTGCCATTATAACCACTTAAAACTGACTAAACTATTAATAACAAATTTACAAGCTTTTTATTAAAGGTAAAAAACAACTAGAAGAAGCAGATAGACAAGAGCAAAGAACTAACTATATCCCAGACATCAGAGACAACTTGGACTGACTTGTCTCAGAGGACACTGGATTTCAAGCTGTGTTAGCAAATTGTGATAGTGACTTATCTGTTCATTTTCTAAGTACGGACTAGTGACAAAAATGGAGAAGTTGCCCTTGATAATCATGCATTACTACCACTCACAAAGCACTCATATAAATTAAAATATTTGTTTCACTATCCCGCAAGGTAGGAATTCTTAAAACCTGTAAGAGCAAGTGATGATGGAATTTGCTATTTTTCAGAAGCTAAAACAATTCCTACAGGTTGGAATACATTTAATACTGCAGATATACAGCAAAAATCTTAGCAAGAAGTGATATGAATCTCTTCAACAGAATAATTTGTGACATACTACATGTGTTCTAATAACTGTTTTGTTTTCCTTTAGTTACTGCTGCTGTGAAACTTCTCTTGATATGTCTACTGCAGATTTTCAAAGATTCTTATTCAGTAATGACACTGTTGAGTAGACAGTCCCATGGTAACATATTGTACAGGCTAATTTAATCCATATTTGATGCAATATCCTTTCGGTTTCTATCATGATGTAAATTATCAGTAACTTAATTCAAGAAATGAAATACCATTTGTACTAATTTACAGCTCTTAGAGCGTGTTGCTAAATCACTGACAAAAATACAGAATTAGGTGATGTGAAAACGTGATACAGTGATGTTCAGCTACAAACAGAACCTTTGATTTACTTACCTTTTGTTTTTAGCCTACAGGGACCCACCATGGGACTGGTGGTTGGGTGCAGTTCACCCTCTGTGTAGAGGGACAGAAAATCCCAGCCTGGATAAAATGGATTCTAAAACCCACCTGTTAAATCAACAGCTTTTCTTGCCTGATTCCCCCCTCTCCAAAGAGCTTCCACCGAGCAATCACCAGAAGACCCAAATCCCAGCATTCGGGGCGCTTGGAATGTCGCTGGGAAACACCTCGTTCAAGCGGACACGTGCCTGCGAGTGATTCAGCCCCGAAACCTGCTCCGTAAGCAGGGGACAAAATCTGCCTCCCTCTTTGGTTTCCCAAGCGCTCCAGCAGCAGCAGGAGGCTGCCTTTGCCCATCCCAGCCGCCCCGCGCTGTCCCGAGCTCAGCTCACCCGTCCAGAAGCCGCAGGACGGGTCATTCCACGAGGAACGGGGAGCTCCCCACGAGCCGCCGCACGGAACGGGCACCGAGCGCTCCCCAGCGAGCTCTGCCACTCCCGGGAGCCGAGCCGAGCCCCGAGCCGCCACCGCAGCCCCCCAGCCCCTCCCGCAGGACCCCGCACAGCTCCGGGTACAGCCGGTCCCACGGCGTCCTCTGAGACCACCGGGAGCGAGCGGAGGGAAAATGGCGGGGAAAGGATGGGGAAGGGAGGGGCAGGGGGAGTGGGGAGGCGGGAGGGTGGGGGCGGGGAAAACCCGGACTGGGAACAGGGGGCCATCACCCCAGCCCCACAGCCCATCCTCCCCCACCCCCGACCCGTACACTGGACACAAAATAGACAGGAAAGAAAGAAAAAACAGGGATAAGACACAGAAGAAAACTTGAAAATGTGAAGAGGAGCAGGACAGTCAGCAGAGAACGAAAACCAGGGGCAGTACAGCACTGCCATATGGAGAAATATTCTAAAGCCAAAGGAGTAAGAGAGCAACAGAGACAGTGCTTGCAACACAGCAAGCACTAAATCTGCATTGCTATTACTAAGACAACTAATATTTATGGTCGTCTCATCTCTGTGGGCAAATATCCAGAGCCAGTGACATCTGTAGCCACCAACCAGCCTCTCTTTAAGGGAAGTGGTACCTGCTGAGAGAAGTGTTTGTGACAACTGGTAATACCATTCCTGCAGTTACTAACACCTCCCCAAATGCCTTCTCCTCTGTCCAGCTATTCCCACTCTGAAAAAGGATCAGAAAATGTCTCACAGAGTTAACAAAACAAGGATAAAACACTGCAGCTGAGAGAATACTTTTTATTATGTAAAACAGATTGGGTTTTTTAGGCTATTAGTCACATGCTGAGCATCTGTAGT
Organism: Myiozetetes cayanensis; assembly: GCF_022539395.1. Taxonomy (NCBI): domain Eukaryota; kingdom Metazoa; phylum Chordata; class Aves; order Passeriformes; family Tyrannidae; genus Myiozetetes; species Myiozetetes cayanensis. The sequence goes on along the minus strand of NW_026087796.1, from coordinate 4,216 downwards.
CCAAGACACTTAACCACTTGGCACATCAAGCAAATTCCCATTGCAAGGCCTGCACATCGCATACCTAATGCCCAAACTTTAAGTCTTCCAGGCACAATTTCCAGCTCCCTTCACCCAGTAGTACCCACAATGCCACCAAGTCTGTCTGATTACTAACTAGGGCACAACCACCTTCTACCCAGACAGCCTCCCTCAACTACAGTGCAGTGCCAGGACTTTGCTGTGGGTACGTTGTGAGTCGGAGCTCGTTCTTCGCGTCTGTCTGCTGATCCTACAGACCTGTGATGCTGCTTCAACCGCCAAACTATGCTTCAGCACCTGCAAAAGGCCAGAACAATTGTTACCAAGACAGTGAGAAACTGCAAAGCCCTTCCAGAACTATCCCAAATCCAAGGCCCATAATTGCTCCCACAATTACAACTGACCCACTGTGCTGCTTCAGCCATGATTTCAGGCTCTGTTTCATCACTAAGATGCCACAGCAGTCCTCACAGATGGTAGACTTGTTCAGGCATCCAGTTAATGTCAGCTTATGTCAGATGGCACTCCTCAAGGTAACTGCAGCACAGACACTGCTGGAAGTCTGTCTTACTCAGCATAAAACTATACACAGGTCAAACAGAAAGGAGAAATATACACTCCCCACTGACTTAACCATCCTCTCATTCACCACAGACGGAAGGAAAGCGAAGATTTCAGATTCCAAAGTGACCACCCAACACTGGGTTTGACAGCACTACACATTCAGTGAGATTTCACCAGAAATACTCTTCTCATTCACCCAGACATCAAGGAAGCCAGATAGTCCTGTGCCACCTCTCCATCTTGCCATCTTCTACACACAACCTACACTTCTTCACTTAGCACAGCCCTAGTCCTTCTCCCATAGAAAACTCAAGCACACAACACTGACAGCACTTAATGTTTTAGGTCATCTTCAAACTGCTCAGAAAGCAGTGTTCAGCAAAGACAAGGAAAAAACCCACGGCCTTTAAAAACTCTAAACACTGGAGAGACTCAGGTAGCGGGAAAGAGCCTTACCATCCACTCCAGGCCTGAGTGTGGCTGGGCTGAGAACCTCAACTTGCTGCAAGGAAGTGTTGCCCCCAGCAGACCAGTGGCGTCCCCCAGCCCATGACCACTGAAGGGTCTTGAACACACCACGGAGTGTCCCTGGAGGCCTGAATGCCACCGTTATGCTGGTCGCAAGCACCCTGCCTGCACTGGCTGCTACGTTGTGGGTGGGGGTAAGGTAGAGGCGGCAAGAGCACAGTATCACACCGCTCCCGTTCTCTGCCCCTCACCTCCGGCGCTCACAGATTGGTCCTGCACCAGGCTTAACCTCTGCAGCGTGCCCCCCGGTGCTCCAAACATGCTCAGCACCGGGTTGGGACCTGTGGTAAGAGGCTGTGGGGCGACGGCAGCACTGCACATGTGCGAGATCTGCAGGCAGCAGCGTGCCTCAGCATCTCGACGTGAGCAGAAGCGATTGATGGCGGAGAAGGGACAATCAGCAGGACAGAGCCACTGGGACAGGGAGTGAAGGGCGGTGTGCAAGCTGGACAGATGGCTAGAGTTGGTGGGAAGGATGGTCAGGCAGAGGAATAGAAAAAGAGAGGCAGGGTTCTGCACAAAGAATGGTGAAAGAACTTCTGCAGTTGCAGAATACATATTGAGTTCAGCCAAGTGAGCAATAAGCACCGAAGTGCTCAAGGCTAGCAGGCACTCACCAGTGTCTCTCAGCTCCTCTGCCACTGTGACAGTAATTTGTGATTAGTTGCTTGCTGACTGACATAGTAAAAGGCATCATCCTATCAAAGCATAAAGCAATGCAAAATTTGAAAACCCTACAGAAAAACTCAAGAAAACAAATTTAGTATACAAACCTACAGACTAATCTAATATACACTAACACAGTAAAGGAGAACACACAAGCCACAAACACTGCCCCTCCACTCCTATTTTGAACATTACCACAACATTTGGGTTTTCTGCAAGTTTAACCTTTCAGGAACTTCCTGTATCTACTCTTTTGTCATAACCATACCACACTCCTCTTTTAATTCAGGCATGCACAAACAGATCCACTTCTTCAAACCTGCCCTGTTCCCTCCTGCTCATTGTCTCAGATCAGACCACATTGCTGAATGCTGGCTGGCACCAGGGGAAACAAATGAACTCCCCCAAATGATTCACAGCCTACTGTTTATGGGTTCGGGGCTTACAAATTTATCATCTAAGGATTTGGACCTTTTCCGTTAACAGTAAGCTGTAAAGTCTGAACTTTCAGTGTTAAACTACATATCTTGGAACACATATGATTGTTGGTGCTTTACAACTTCTGGATGAGGTTAGATTTTAAAACCCATGCCCTGAGCAGTCAGTAAGTAAAGTATAGACCCTGAATGACAGATATGGAGTCCCACAGTCATAAACCATAACCCTTGAGTGAGAAACTGTAAACAACTCTGAACAGTTGACAGAACATGAGTGACTGAACTCCCAGTTTAAAGCAATGTACGCCACAGCACATAAAAGCAGGAAAACGGTAAAAGAAGCTGAGGAATTTTTGTTTACAGCTTTTAAAGTTTCCGTTTCCTTTGGAAGTGTAGCAGAACAGGAGCATACATACCAGGAATGTGTTGCAGAGATGCTGTATAGGTCTGATTTTAGCCACGATATGCAAGAGTCAATCCAGAGGATTGTGTAAGCTGCACTTCTAATGAATCTACCAGTATCACCACAAGCACTAACTCTTCATTACAGACAATTAAGAGTATTTTTGATCTCATCAGCTCCATGGTCCAATATCCACAGCAGTGCTACTGAAAACCACCAGGCAATTTTAAGCTGTCTTGTCACTTACCAGCACTCACAGGTAGGGACCACTCAGTCACCAGAGTCCCACACTGACATCCTGCTCCAGGGCCTGCCTTCCACCACACACCTCCCGGCTGTTCATGTCCTCAGGGCCAACTGCACAGACTGGCTGGGGCTGGGAGGAACCAGGGCCCTAAAATCAGGACAAGGGATGGGAAAGTCAGACCTGTGCTCTCAGCTTCCTGCAGTGAGCGGGCTGGGCCAAGAACCCCCCTCGAGCCTGCACCTCCACTTCCAAGCAGCCACTGTGGGCAGGAATAACTGCTGAAGGCCTTGCTCACCTGACTGGTGCCTCTGACCCTCACCTGCTCTTTCTACAGGGAAAGAGGCCCTGCCCTTTGCCATGCTGCTCTCAGGCACTGCACATGCACTGGTCACTGTCACAACTCATCAGTAGGGGCCATGATGGTTGTTATAAATTCTCATCAGGTTGAACAAAGATACCTGCATGTCAGGGAACTCTTATGCTTTTATTGTACAGCCACCATAAACTCCACCAACCAGCCCACTGCTTAGACTCAAGAGGTGTTGGCTAACAAGCCCTTAAATTTGTACGGTACACTTCAATAAGTTCTCAACTCCCACAGCAAACTCCTCAAAGGTGCTGGCTCACAAGCCATAACACAAAATCAAAGGTGCTGGCACACAGACCACAATACCACTACGCAAGGTTGCTGGTTAGCAAGCCACAACACACTTCCACAACAGAGTTCAGGACACAGTACAGAGCAGAGTATGATAGCCATGCTTTGCTCAGGCAAAGCAAGGGTAGAAAACAAAGAATATTACCAGTCCTCAGATACTGTGTTGGTCCTGCCACGAGGATGATCCGGAGCTGGGGTTGTGAGACAAAGAAAGTGAAGGAAATAGGGTGGTGGCAGGGGAGAGAGAGAAAGAAAAGGACTGAGGGGGCCTGATCTGCTCCCTGTTATAACCTGGTGCACACCTCTTATATAAAACTAGATTTTTCGAGCTGTTTTGTTCGCACACGCACAGCCCCTTTGAGCCTCCTCCAGGCAGTAAGTCGGCATGAGGGCACTGAGCACAAGTCCCATGATGGAGCAGGGAGCTGGCTCAGAACACACTGCGCCATCTCCATGGGACCCTCTCCTCCAATCACCTTTCCTGTAGCAATACTCAGAATGTTTGAGACAAAACATGCTTAGGTCTGGTGCTCCGCAGCCACAAATCAAGGAGGAGACCATGCTCCTGGGCATCGTGAGGTAAACTGAGACCTCAGACCTTTTTTTTTTTATCGTGTCATACAAAATTTCTTGAGGATTAAGGCAGTCTCCTCCGTTTCCTACTTGTCAGTCTGAATACAGCACATGCAACT
>NW_026087795.1:0-30855 GCF_022539395.1 Myiozetetes cayanensis | reverse complement strand
TCTCCCTCCTCCCCCAGCGGTGCAGGGAAACGGCAATGAGGGTTACAGTCAGTTGTTGTTTCTGTCACTGCTCAGGGAGAGGAGTTGGATCCTTCCCTGCTCCCATAGGGGTCCTCCCATGGGAGACAGTCCTGGATGGACCTCTCCAGTGAGTCCATCCCTCAGGCAGCAGCTCTTCCCACCCTGCTGTCCCGTGGGTCCCTCCTCCATGGGGTCAGTCCTTCAGGGATGAGCTGACCCGGCGTGGGTCCCCCACAGGGGCCACGAGTCCTGCCCGGGTAAAACCTGCTCCAGCCTGGGCTTCCCTCTGCATGGGCTGCAGGTCCCTGCCAGGACCTGCTCCATCCTGGGCCTGCCCCGGGGTCACAGCCTCCTTCCTGCATCCCCCTGCTCCAGCGTGGGAGCCTCCATGGGCTGCAGGGGGGTCTCTGCACCCCGATGCTCCCCCATGGGCTGCAGGGGCCTCAGCTCTGAGTCCTTCCCCTGCTCCTGTGGGGTCCCTCCTGCCCCTCCTTCTTCACTAACCTTTGCGTCTGTCTTGTTATCCTATGTTCTCACATCTGCTCTTCCCAGGCTGGAATTTTTTCTATGCAACTCTCCTCTCTTCTGAAATGTTATCCCACAGGTGTTACTGTCAATTCTAAGTGGCTCAGCCTTGGCCAGTGGCAGGAACTCCGTCCTGGAGCAGCTGGCATTGACTCCATGGGACAGGGGAAGCTTCTGGCAGATTCCAACAGAAATCACCCCTGTAGCCCCCCCGCTACCAAAACCCAGCCACAGAAACCCCCTGTGTTGTGCAGCTCTTTCTCCAAGCCAAGCAGGTGGGAGTTGGTGCCAAGGAGCTGAAACCTGCAGGTGCAGCCTTTAGTGGAGGAAGCTCAGATTTGCCCAAGGCTGCTTTGAGTCCCAGGGCTTGGATGAGGGAATGGTGGGGTGGGGATAGGGATAAAGTCTGATGGATTGTCAGACACAAAGGGGTTTGATTTTCATATATATTCAGACTGAATTAGGAGGTACTTGGGATCGATATCAACTGGGGATTACTGATATCAATTTAAAAATAGGACAAAAGTGAACAGACCACAAAAAAACCATCTTTATTCATTGTTTTATTAATACAATATATTCACTTGGATTGCACTACTGAGATCTGTCTAATTAACCACAGAAGAATTGAAGACTTAGAAGGAAATTATTCCCAGGGGCTTGTCTGGTTAAGATGCCATCACTTAGAAGAAACTGTGGAGGTATAAGCAGACAAGGACACCATCCCTGGGGCTGGGAAAGCAGGAACTCAGAGTCACTGGTTCCAGGTGGCAAATGGACTGTGGGATGTTTGTGTGAGAGCCCATAATGGGTGTGCTGCTTTCAGGGGGAGTCCAGTTAAATTTCTTCCCCATGGCCAGGGCAGGGCTGTGTTTTGGATTTGTGCTGAACACAGGGTTGATAATCCCAGAGTCACAGAATATGCTGAGTTGGAAGGCACCCCCAAGGATCATCCAGTCCAACCCTTAGCTCTTGTGATTGTTCGGACTTGACTCTCTGCCAAATGCCCGAACTCACAGTAATAACCCCTTCTCCTTCCTTTCTTTTCTTAGGGCAAAGACAAAAAAAAAAAAAAAAACTATAAAAATTGAAGAACCTGAAATCAAGCTCGTTATATGAAAATATATATTTTACCTATATTACAGTTTTATAACATTAAAATGCTGTGTTCACAGTGAAGGGAATCTAAACGCTCCCCAAAAAGAAAGGGAAAGGGGAAAAAGGGACAAAAAGAGACAAAACCAGGATATACAGATATACACAACCAAACCCAAGAACTAGCAAAATAATTAGCAAACCAAATCTCATCCCATCCCTCAGAAAAGCAAGATTGGCACACACGGTCAGCACTGTCCAATCTCCCACGTGGCAGACCAGCGGTCGCTGCAGGCTCAGCCTCCAGATAAGCGAGACCAACACAGTGACCACTGCTCCTGAACCTCACGGGAAGAGAAGAGAATAAAGGTCTCTCCCTGGGGAGCCTCTTGAGTGCTCAACCACCCTCTGAGGGAAGAACTTTTTTCCAAGATCCACCTTAAAGTTCTCCTGACACAACTCCAGGCCATTCCCTCAGTCCTGTCCCTGGTCCCCACAGAGCAGAGCTCAGGGCCTGCCCCTCCTCTGCCTCTCCCCAGGGAGTTGTAACTTCATGAGCCCCACATGTCATAATAGCCCCTTTGATTCCATGAGATTCCACAGTGTCCCTGGGTTCCTTTGGCTCCAGGAGGCCCTGCAGTGTCACAATGGCCTTTGGGTTCCAGGAGGCCCTGCAGTGTCACAGGGTTCCCTGGTTCCATGATATTCCCAGTGTCCCAATGGAGCCTTGATTCCATAAGTTCTGCAGTGTCCCAGGTTTACTTTTCTACCATGAAAAAAACCTCCTGAAACCATGACATTATCCCCCTCTGTATTCTATTCCCTTTTTCATCACACAGTGTCCCAGGGATCCTTTGGTTCCATGAGGCCCTGCAGTGTCCCAGCAGCCCCTTGATTCCTTTGTGCCACTGGAGACACCCCATCATCCTGCCCTGCCTTGTCCATGGCTACTGACCCTTCTGAAAGGTTGGAAAGGGGTTCAGCAGCAGTGATCCCCATGCTGCTGGCTCTGCTTGCCAGCCTGACCAGCATGGTCAGTGCAGGCTCAGCCCAGGGTGCCACAGCCCCTCCCTCTGCAGAGCAGCCCCTCCAGCTCAGGGCCCTGCAGGGATCCCAGGCTGGGATATGCAACCGCCCAAGGCAGCCTGGACACACTGCCCTGGGCAAAGAGATGTGCCTGGAGAAGAGAAAGGTAGCATTTCTGTGCCTGCACAGAGGAATCCATGGCAGATGGAAAGCTCTTTCTGCACCCCCTCTGGGGACAGGCTGCTCTGTCCCTGGGCCAGGACTCTGTGCTGGGCTGGGCAGAGGGGCTGGCACTGAGGGGCACAGTCAGGCTGTGCTGGGCATCTCCTGCAGATGACATCAGGACACCAGGGCATTTGAATTTTGACTCCTCTCCAATCCTTTGAGTCATGTCCAGCCTGCAGCTCTGGGGCTACAGAGGATGCTGAGACTCCTCTTTGTGCCCCAGGAGCTGTTGTGCCCTTCAGAGGGGCTGGGGCTGTCGGGGGAGTGCCACAGGAGGAAAAACTTCCTAGAAAGGGGCACAGTTTTAATACTTTTACATTTAAATAATATAGAAGCGCATTTAGTTGGTCATTTGAGTATTTCTAAGAAATGGCAAGGATTTCCCACCATGAAAGAACAAGAATTTTCTGGAAGTGTACTGATGGCAGGAGAAGAAATTCTGACCTTCCCCTCTACCTGTATTACCACTCTTCAGTCTAGAACTTCATCTCCCTCTCCCTTCAGGTGTTTTCAGCTCTCCTGTTTGAATGGCCATGTCTCAGGACATCCCTTCAGTAGACTTGCTGGATGTGTGTCCTTCCCGTTGCTCCCTGGTTTCCTCCTCCACTTGCTCTCTGGTCATTCAGTGCCTCTCAATTGACTGGTTTCATGCTTTGTGCATCAGGGAGCTGCCGAGTCTTTCAGAAGTTTAAATAGCACATTAGTCAACACCTCAATTGTGTTTATATCTATCATAGAACAACCTTTTCCTATGTCTGTGTCTAAAACTCTTCCTGTACGGAAATCCCTTGTGAATAGATGACAGATGCTGCTCGGACATGACACAGAGTTGAGGGAAGAGTTTTGATGTTCATTAACATGTATCATCTTTACATTTTTTCATATTGGTCATGAATAGAAACTTTCTGTGGCTCTAAGTCTCACCTTGCGACGCGGTGACCTGGTTCAGGAAAGACACGGCGACCCTCACTTGATCACTCGGGCCATGAACTTGCAGACACCAATGTGGTAGACAGTAAATGGCGTTTATTAGCTTGTAACACGACCTTTTATAATATTTTAGCTACATTGTCACTTCTGTCTGCTTACGCTATCACCTAAGTTACTATTGGCTATCAGGCATCGGAGGGGGGATGATCCCTGGTTTTCCGTACATTCCAAAATCTTCCGAGCGTCAGACCCTGTCTGCCCACATTTCCCCCCTCTCCATGCCGTATAAAGGAGGCCGCAATTTAAGGAGTGCAAAATGCTGTCATAGAGGTCACAGAGGTCAAAAATTTTTAAGGCTCAACAAGTGGCTCAAAGAAAGCTTCGAGAGGTAGAGAGGAGTGTCTTAACACTGAGGTACAGAATTGTGAGTCAGTGCAAAACTATGTGGAACTACATTGGTCTAAGGCACTACTTACAGCATTTGTCACTCTTTGACCACCATGATGTTGATGGATTTCAGGCGGTTCTCGACAAAGGATACGAGCTTGTTTAAAATGCAGGGTCCGAAAATCAGTGCTAAGAGGAGTATTGCTATTGGACCGATAAGAGAGGATAGTAAGGTGGTGAGCCATGGTGCTGGGTCGAACAGTGACATGAACCAGTCCTGCGATTCCCTGTCCCTTTTTCGACTTTCTAATCTCTCTCACAGCTTGGCCATGGTGTCTTTCACTAATCCTGTGCGATCTACAAAAACACAGCACTCCTCTTTAAGAGCAGCGCACAGTCCGCCTGCTTGTAAGAACAGTATGTCCAGTCCTCTGTGATTTTGCAAAACCACCTCGGACAGTGACTTAAGCGAGTTTGCGAGAGCTGTTATGGACTCTTCGATTCAGGCTATGTCCTCATCTATCGCTACTTTTAAAGCACCAAATTGTTTGTTCTGGCATACTAGGGACACGATGCCCGTACCTGCTCCGGCACCTCCTGCAAGCATCAGTAAGGCTACGGTCAATGCTTTAATGGGCTCCCGCTTTGTCAAGTGATGGTCTGGGACAGTTATGGAATCGTACACATAGTTCTTGGGGTGGTAATAGATTTTGGGGATTACTGTCACTTGAACGCAGTACTCTGAGGATTTGTTAAACACCTTCAAAGATATGCAAGGGGTGAGTCCTGTAGAGGAACAGGACTACTTAGTGTTATTAGCCGGGATTAACCATTTTGCTCGGGCCGTGTAGTGTGCTTCCCTAGCGCATAATTGCCTTTTATGTTGCGGGATTTGTCCTACGTACATCCCGCTGCTGACTATTTCTGTAAGTGTGATGCTTTGTCTGTTCGTTTCCCACAGACATTGGGCTGGATTATCGCTGTAGGCCTGTACGGGCGTGTCGTTTATTGCTACGCCTTGGTAATAAGGTGGTTGTACTCTGTAACAGAGCCAACAGTGTTGTGTGAGGTTCGGGTGGGTTTTGTTCAAAACTTGGTAACTAGCTTGTATCAATTTCCAAAGTAGATGTGTAGTACTGGAAGTTGGACTACTAAAAGTGTGCGGTGTCGTGGGTGTTGTAGGGCAAGTGGTCTGCCTGGGGGTAGTTATGCGTGACATCTTGGGCCAAGGGTCGTTTGGGGCAATTTCTCTCTTAATCTGGATCAGATTGCCTTGGTCGTATCCTGTTGTGTTGTACCTTACTCCCCATGTTTTCCCAAGCAACCAGTTGTCTTCCTGGGGGTTCGTAACATTTAAAAGGAGGTATTTACAGGCTACGCCCCCTTTCCATACCTGTTCTGTTTTGCACCCGTGTGGGCCCTATTGTACCTTCAGGTATTTATCTCTACTGCTGCCTGGTATCCATGCAGGGGCTATGGTCTCGCACCCCCAGTATGCACAGTAGTACTCGTTAGGCATGTTACAGTATCCCTTCCCCGGATTTGAGGCAGGACACATATAGAATCTCCCGTATTCCTGACAACTGCTTCGTGGGACTAGCGCACACAGGGTGAAGTTAAAGTTTGGTGCACCTGACGTTACCTGAGAGGCAATAACTTGCTTAGTCTGGGGCCTGAGGAGAGACCATTTAAATGGCTGGTGATGTGAGTGGCCTGCACGTGCTGGTTCTACCTGGGAAAGTGCCAGGATTAGTATCACGCAAAGACCTCGATGCTTTCTTTCACGGTGGCTGTCTCGATGCTGTCTGGGCTTTGTCTGTGCTGAACTCACAGGGTTGGACGGGGATGCTGATGGGTGTGTCGTCTTTCTCTGGCACTTGGCTTTACTGGTCCCGAGGGCATCCGATTACCCAATCCTGCAAGTAAAAGCTCGCAGTTTTCATTAGTTTTATTCTGCAAGTCTGGTTTAATAGATCAAAGTGGACACCATTTAACCTCGCCGTCTTTCTTAACTGCAGCGTATCCCCGTCCTGCCAGGACTATTTTCCACCCTCGTTCCCAATCTCCTAGTTCGTTTCTGATTATGACAGGTGGGCCTTCTTCTAATGCACAAGTGGCCCAGTGCTTTTGAACTGGACTGTTCACTTCTTCCCCTCTGAGAAACTGATTCAGCGCTAGCAAAGCGGTTGCCAACAACCGCGCTTGATCCTTCGGGGGAATAGCATTGGCAAAGCCTTCCGCCTTAGCCAATACTTCTATCTTGGATTTTAAGGTTTGATTTGCTCACTCAACTATGGCTTGTCCTGTGCTGTTGTACGGAATACCATGTGTCAGTGTAATGCCCCATTTATGTGCGAATGCCTGAACTGATTTGGACGTGAAGTTTGGACCGTTGTCTGTTTTAATCTGATTGGGAACCCCGAGCCATGCCATTGCTGTTAGCCAATGCCGGGTGGTTGCCTTGGAATCTGTTTTGGCACGTTGAGTGGCCACGATCACTCCGCTATATGTGTCTACGGTCACTGCCAACCAGGGTTGAGGTTTTAAGAGTTGACAGAGTGTAAAATCTGATTGCCATATTTCAGAGGCTTTAAGACCTCTAGGATTTACTCCACTGGACCAAAGTGGCGTTTTTTGACAATGAGGACATGTCACAGATCGTGGGAAAGCAGAGACACTCAATATGAGAATCAACATGCTCCGTTTATTGAACACACACCACAGCAAAATATAGGATAGATAATGAGCTTATTAATATTCTGTAATTTAACTACGTGATTGGTAAGAGCCCTAGAGGTCTGGACCACCTCCACTTCTTGCCTGTGGAGACCCTCAGCCCCTCATTTTCCCAGGCTGTAGTAATAACAAGATCTTGTTATTGAGCAACGGCTATTGCTAAGAGATTAGCACGACCTTGCTTGGACAGCAGCTACACCAGCTGTGCTTAAAGTTGCTGAGTCGATACCCTCCCAGCTCCTGTGGGCCTACATGCCTCTTTTCTCATAGCCAGTTCTCCACAATTCCCCTGTTTTTGTTTTGGACCAATAAGGCTGTTTCTGTTATTTGCTCTAGTCTACACACCATACAGCTAAATACTATGCGAACTATAACACACATTATTAATATGGTAATTGACCAGCGTATGCTAAGCTCAAACCCCATCCAGAAAGACCAAGATTTAAAAACAGGTTATCTAACCAAGAGGGTTGTACAGTTATCTTTTTGGTATGTCTTTAAGCCACTGTAGTTGTTCCTGAATTGGCCTACTATGATCAAAGAGGTTAAAACAACACAAGCAAACTTGCCTTGATTATAGGTAAAAGCCATCCTGATAGTTCTATTTACCAACAGACCATTTAGTCAATTTTGACCAGTATTAACTTGCAATATCTTCAATATCTGCTTCCAATCTCCGAAGGCTAGCAGCATCAACTTACCATAATTAAATCTATGTAACACATTCTCTTAAAATCTTAACATTCATTAAGTATTTAAGTTCACACACATAGATATCTGCGCAGCTTTTTTCACTCATACAGCTTTTTTCCCAGTCATTAAGAAGGTGACCACCTCAATCATCCTTCATTCACACATAGTTGAAATTTTTACTATATTTTTGCATTTCAACCACACATCTTAGACCCCAATATTACTGGCTGTGTACTTCTCAGTCTGCCATCTGTGGTGGTCATGTTCACCAACTCCACCTGTCCTAAAGAGGAATCAATACAAGGAACAAAAAAGCCTAACAAACCTAACTGAGATCCATTTCTGATCCAGGACCTGTTTATGTACATGCATTCTCCTCCCCTCCTTTCGTTTTGAAAATATACTTGGTGTGTAAAATGCTTTTTGACAATAATTTGTTCTCTGAGTGAGTTAGCCTTACTTTAGAATACCAAAAGCTATGCAGTATAACAGAAATAATGTCAGGTGAACTGAAAAAGGACAAAGAATCATGTGTGTACATTTTAAATTCCCACCTGAAATGTATCTTAACCTAATGCCAGAAAGGGGGAAAAGAAAAGAAGGTATAATCTGTAATTACAAAGTCACAGTAACCAAATAACCAGGATCAATTATAGATTTCTTAAACCTTTAACTATTCCCTAGTAAGTTCCACTTCTCTGTCAACTGTGACAAACTCAGTGAAAAACACCACCATGCACATGGAAGTTCTCTTCAAAGCTCCCTTTTCTCCTTTTTTTTTTTTTTTTTTGAATTAGCTTCAGTTTTAGCAGCTTTCTCTGCTGGGAAAGCTGTGCTGGTAACACCACAAGTGTCAAGCCCTGCAGGTCTGGGTCCTCTGGGACTCCCCTCAGCGCAGGCAGCAGCGTGCCCCGCTCTGGCTCGGAGCTCGCAGTACCCCGGCTCTGCAACCCTGCGTGGCCGTATCAACAACGGCCCCACCTTCACTCTGCTCCCAGCATCTTTCTGCCTAGGCGTCCTGCTCTGTGCTGGCTCTCTCCCACCGGTGCTGTCTCTGCTCTCTGGATGTTGCTATCTCCGCAGTCTGGGGTGTAGTCAGGTCTCAGTTTCTGTCCATCTGCCTCTTCCAGTTGTTTCCACTGTTAACAAAAAGCTTAACAAACCATTGCTCTTAAAAGTTCCGTCAGTTCTAAGTAGTTACCGTGCAGAAACAAATGAGAGAAGTCAGACAATTTTACCGAGGGTCTGTATGGAGAAAAAAAAAAAAAAATTATGCCTGAGCTTCAGGGCTGTAGCTGGCCCATCATTCCATGGTGGGTCTTGAACCTATGACCTTAGGATTCACAGTCCCATGCTTTATCGACTGAGCTATTCAAACTCCTTTGAGGTGACCTGTGCTCCCTTCAAGCTAGCCAGGCTCTCCTCAACTAACACAGCAGCAACAGCCCTAGGGAGCTTCTGCATTTGAAAGGTTTCAGACACCATTCTCACACAAGCTTTTGTTTTTCAGTCTTAGAGTAGCAATGCTTAACTCCGTGTCTTCTATCTGTGACTGTTGTAGTGAAACTATAACTTGCAAAGCAAACATAGTTTTGCCTCTTGTTCAAGTTAAAACATTTTTAAAAGTTCAAAGAATGTCGTGGGCGGGCTTTACGGAATTCCATAGTTGCCGTCCTTTGTAAAGTGGAGCGGCGCAGGGGGAGGGAGGGGGTGTGTGGGGGGGAGGCTCCGGGTGCCCCTGTCTTCCCGTGTCTTCCAGCAGCCCTCCATCTTGCCTCGCCCTCCCGTCTCAGTCCATCCTCAGGGCACACTGCTGGGGGGGAGGGTTGGGGGGTGGGCGGTTCAATTGCGATCTGAAGTGGCCCCGGCCCCCAGTCCCAGCTCCGGCTCACCTGAGCCGGGCTGGCCTGCCCCATGAGTCCTTGTTGCGCAGCGCTGCTAGCCAGTGCTGCTGCTGCAAACCCCACTTTTATAAAAAGCATTTGGGCAAATCGTGCATCGCTTGTCTCTCCATACCTGATCAGGATATTGCTATACTGTTGCAGCCCTTGCAAGACACCGGCAATGCTTTGTCGGCTGAGACCCGTCTCTACGGTCGCTCAGAGTGCGGAACTAAGTCTTTCGCCTCCCTGCGGTTGAGACCCATTCATACGGTTGCTCAGGGCACGGGGGCCTGCTCTTTCACTTTCCCGTGCTGCGGTCGGGACCGACCTCCATACGCGTCGGACCGTGGCGTGCTGGGTTCGTCAAATTCTGGCTCGTTCGGGCACCATTTGTCGCAGATTGCGGGAAAGCAGAGATGTAATAAGCTATATTTTAGAGGGGATTCTTTTTTGTTAAACTTAGTAAAACTTCAGGACATTGATATGTGATTTCCGTGTGTATTTCCCACATATCTGTTAACTACCTCTAACAAGCTGGCGTTTGTTCTCGAGGCTGATAAGAAAGGGGGGAGGGAAGTCTGGCACTGTAATCAAACGGCACCAGCTGGGGACACTGAGGAGCTTCCTCTAAACAAAGAGTCAAAGTGATTTATATAGACGATAAGACTGGAAGGGGAGGAAAAATACCTACTAAAGGCGCATGCTCCAAGCCGGGTTCATCTAGCGGACATCGAGGAAGACTGAAAATCTTCATCACAGAGACCCCGGCCCACAAAGAAACCCCCAGACCACGGACGCCGGTAACACAGCCCAGGAACATGCATGGGGAAAACTTTGCAACTGAGCATGTGCAAAGAGCACATGCCCCGGACTATGTATGGATAAGAACCTATGTACTGAGCATGTCTGGACGGCGAACCGAGGGGTTCAAAAGGGGAAGTTTGAGAGCCTGAAGGGGGGCGGCGGCGGCGGCGAGCTGTGAGAGAACTTTGTTTTGTTCTAAACAGCACCCCCCCCTCCCGGCGCGCCGATTGTTTATCTACCGCTTACTAATAAATTTGCTTACTATTGTAAATTGGCTCCTTCAATTTCTTTGAGGCATCGCTGGTAACCTATAACAAGAGACACTCAATATGAGAATCAACATGCTCCGTCTATTGAACACACACCACAGCAAAATATAGGATAGATAATGAGCTTATTAATATTCTGTAATTTAACTACATGATTGGTAAGAGCCCTAGAGGTCCGGACTGCCTCCACTTCTTGTCTGTGGGGACCCTCAGCCCCTCATTTTCCCAGGCTGTAGTAATAACAAGATCTTGTTATTGAGCAACGGCTATTGCTAAGAGATTAGCACGACCTTGCTTGGACAGCAGCTACACCAGCTGTGCTTAAAGTTGCTGAGTCAATACCCTCCCAGCTCCTGTGGGCCTGCATGCCTCTTTTCACACAGCCAGTTCTCCACAAGGACATGTGGCTATGATATGTTTCGTGTCTGCATACGTGATTTTGCACTCTTTAACTAGTGCTTTAGCCTCGATATGGAGAGATTCGTGTAACTGACGAGCATCTCTCAGCGTCCACAACCCTTTTGCAGCGGCATCTGCTTTATGATTACCGATCTGAAAGAAACCTGTGATTGGGTTGTGGCTGTTGATGTGAATGACCGATATGGTGCCTTTCCGAGAAGCAAGGGCTTCTTCCAGCATCAGGACTGCTCTGGATGCTGGCATGCCAGGCTGCGACATGACTAGGCAGAGCTTGGTGACAAACATCAAATCAGTCACTATATTGAGGTGTTCTGTTAAAAACAGCCCGCAAGCTAGCACAACAGCCGTTACTTCTAGCTGCTGGACCGAGAGTGTATCATCGGTCGCTTTTACGCAATGCCACTCATCTTCTGACTGCCACACCGCTGCGGCAGTGGAGGTCACAGAGGATGCATCTGTGAAAACTGTCGGTCCCAGTCGGGGCTGGTCCATAACCTTCTATGGAAGGTCGATATCGACAATGGCTAACAGTTGGGTCCAGGGAGGTTTGGTGGCATACTGGATCTCCCCGTTGAACCTGGTTAAGGCTATGGCCAGGTGCTCCAACAGAGCTATTGACTGTGTTGGAAGCTGTTTACGAACGGGCAAATATATTTTAGCAGGTTCAGTACCTAAATGCCTCAGTGCAAGCTTTCTGCCTTTCATAATGAGATTACTGATACACTCGATTCCTGGGGAAAATGCACGTGATAGCTTTCCTGGGACTACCCACAACACTGGCTGTGCTTTTTCTGGTGACCCTTGGGCGAGTGCTCCTAACCCCCTTCTCTTGTAAAGTGTACATACAGGTTGAGTGGTGCATCTGGATTCCACCTTGCTAGTGTGCTCCTGAATATCTGCTACTCGATAAAATCAAGGGAATCTACTGCCTCGGCTGTTAATTCTTTCTGTTCCCAGGAATGTCTCCCTTTCAACAGGGCGTATAGGGGATTCATGATTTCGGGAGGAATTAGGATGACATTACGGAGCCACTGCAAGGACCCTACCAATTGCTGTGCATCATGGAGAGTCTTAATGTCCCTGCGAATTTTCATCTGGGGAGGAGTTATGTGAGAGTCTGTGATTCCTACTCCCAGGAAGGTTATGCAAGGCCCTTTTTTTATTTTTGAATCTGCAATTTTGAATCCGTTCGCTTTCAGGGTGTCTGAGATTGTTAAAATTAGCCGGTCTACCTGGTCTCCAGAAGGCGCAGCTATCAAGATATCATCCATATACTGAATGATAGTTGCGACCAGATTGCTATGCCGAATTGGTGCCAAAATTCGATTGATTACGATCTGGCAGATAGTGGGCGAGTTAAGCATCCCTTGTGGTAACACTTTCCACTTAAAGCGTAAATTGGGCTGCTGATTATTTGGGAACACCAGTGAGAAGGCAAATTTCTCTTTGTCTGTTTCATGCAATGGTATAGAAAAGAAGCAGTCCTTGATGTCGAGGGTAGCACAAGGCTGTCCTTTGGGTATCATGGAACTCCTAGGTAACTGTGTTTGGACCGCGCCCATTCGCTGAATTTTCTTATTTACTTCACGCAAGTCGTGAAGGAGATGAAATCCTTCACCTGACCACTTAGGCATCACAAAAATTGGAGTGTTCCATGGGCTAGTGGAGGGCTCTATATGATCTCGTTGCAACTCGCGGTCGACTAATTTTAGGAGGGCATCCATTCGAGGCTGAGATAGGGGCCACTGCTCCACCCATACTGGATCGGTTGACTTTCATGTCAGCTTAATAGGGAGAAACGGGTGTACAGTAGTGGCCCTTAGGGTAAATTTGTCACTTTAGCATGTAGGAGAGCTAAGGCGTCTCTTCCCAGTAAAACTGGCACTTCAAACAGGATATAAGGAGTAAGGGCAATAATTTTTTCAGTTCCCTCCTTAGTGTGAAGCACGATTGTTATCAGATGGGCACTTTTCTGGGCTCGAGTTGTTCCTCCAGCTCCGCCTACTGTGGGAGCATTTTCTAATTCCCAATGCGAAGGCCAATGTGCTTTGGGTATGACAGTGACATCTGTGCCAGTATCAACCAGAAAGGGAACTTTGATGGTGGTATCATCTGCAGTGCCATAGAGGGAACAGGTTCCCCACACCACGGGTGGGCGGTCACATCTTACTGCCAGGGCCATGCTGGGGCCTCTGCCCTTGGAGGTAAATTCTGTGGGTTTTGGGACCCAGATGGGTTTGGCTGTGACACTGGGTGAGCCATAGGGGCTGTCGTCTCTTGGGAAAGTGTCAGATTCAGAGGCGTTCTACGCCTCGTAGCTACATTCATATGTGGCCGCTTCATGTTCCAAGTGGGAGGAGGCTGGGTGCGGCCTAAGCAGTTGGTTTGCCCCCTCCCCTTCGTGTTTCCCTGATTCTTAACCCTACAATCCTTAGCAAAATACCCTTTTTTGCCACATGCAAAGCATGGCCCTCTTGGCCAATTATGAGAAGAGGGTTGTATTATTGTCGGGCTTCCCAGCTGGGGACAATTTATTGCCACGTGGCCTGGCTGGCCGCATTTGAAGCACGTCATTACATTAGGTATTGCTGCGTTAACAGCCACCTGGATTGGGGCCAAATGCTCTTCTTTTGTCACATGCTTGATCATATCCGCAGTACTGGCCCCCAATGGCAACGACCGTAAAATATCCTTGGTTGCTGAATTGCATTGCTGGCGTAAACAATCTGCAACAACTGGGCCCTTTGCCTCCGGGGGCAGGGAGGAGGAATCCACTGCTGCCTGGAGGCGATCTACAAACTGGGTAAAAGTTTCGCTTTCAGCCTGTTTGATGGTAGACCACGGACATGGCTTAGCAATGACTGCTGAGGCTGTGTGAATAGCTTCTCTAGCTGCACGAGTGGTTGCTCTAACCTCATGTGGTCGCATACCTTCTGCTTGAGCGTGAGGGGTAATCATAGTGGGGTCAGTACCTAGCAATCGCTGTAAGCTAGAACCATGCAGTGGATGATCTGCCCCAGCTACTGATGCTACCTGTTTAGCACAATTATCCTCCCATTCCTGTTTGAAAACAATCATGCCTGCCCCATCGAAAATCATTCTACAGGTTTGCTTAATGTCAAATGGAAGCAGATCGTCCCCCCCGAAAAGACCGTCTATGAGAGTGGAAACCATGGTAGAATTAAGCCCTTTGTCTGCTATGGCCTTAGTAATAGCTTGAATGTCTTTTGGATTTATCGGAGAATAAATCCTCCTGTCCCCCTCCATCACTTGAACTGGGAATGCTAACGACGCAGTCTGAGCCCAATCAGCACACGCAGTTCTAATTGCCTTCCAGTCAGTAAGAGGGGTTAGTTCTTTCTGTGGCTTCAAGTCAGTCGCGTGCTGCCCGCCTCTCTCTCGCCGCTGGCCTTGTAACTCCCGGGGAGCGTGGAAGCGCCTGGCTCAGAGTCCGAGCCGGACTGACAGGGCACTTCTGGTTTACACGGTCTCTTGGACGGGCTCCGGACCCGCCCCTCCCCCTTGTGGGCGCACGACTGCCCGCCCCGCCTCTCTCTCGGGCACACAGACCGCTCCCTGCCCCTGTGCTCGCCCCGCCCCCTGGTCGGGGCATGGGACCTACGTGAGCCTTTTTTCAAGTGACCACCATGACGGACACTACCCCCCGACTCCCCCTCCTCCTCCGGGCTCGAGCTATCTGTTTCACTCATGCTGTCTCCCCCGCCCGAGCTCTCATTTTCACTTACACAGCTCTTTTTACACAAAGTTTTTCTCTCACTCCGCCGGCATTCACCACTCCTCCCCCCGCTGGTCCTTGGCCAGCCACCATCGACCTTCATTGCTCGCCTACCCCCGCCGGCGTTATCAGCTACACCCCATCTTTCTCCTTGCCTCAGGGGGCCATTTTGAGACCCATAGGGTGGTGGCTAATCCCTAAACTCTGTAGAGTCCGCAGTTTCCATAACTTTTCTAGCTTCCTCCGCCAGCTCTTTCCACACACAACTCTCTCCACGACTCCGCTCCTGTCCCCCCGCAGATGAATCCGGGTTAGAAAGCTGAGGGGAATCACCACCCTCTGGTGTGCTTTTAAGCACAGTAGAATCACTACAAACTGGGAGGGGTGGGGTCTGCGTAGCTGCCTCTATCCCCAACTTAGGGACATCTCGCAGGCATGTTTCTGCAGCCTTCCACGTCTCCTGCTCCCACCTTGCCTTTTGCAAGTCTTGTATAACTTTTCCCCACGCTTTAAGGTGGGTCCCATGGCCTGAGGACATAGTTTCCTCAGCCAATGCATTCCTGCATTTATCCCATACATCAGGGTGGAAATATCCACCGGCTGGTCTATAGCCCCAATTTTCATTAATCTTGCAACCGCAAGAGTAAAATCCTTAGACTTGCAATCAATCCCCCACTGATTATAAACCTCAGATACGACCTTCACAAGGGCTTCCATCCTCCTTGTTGGTCCGGGAGTGTCCTCCCCCACCCGGCTAGGCCAGCTGCCAGGCCGTCTTCCACCCGAGCTCAGGCGAAATCCCGTCCCGATGCCTGGGGAGTCTCCGGGGCATGCAGGTTTCGGCACCACTTGTGACGTGGCGACCTGGTTCAGGAAAGACACGGCGACCCTCACTTGATCACTCGGGCCATGAACTTGCAGACACCAATGTGGTGGACAGTGAATGGCGTTTATTAGTTTGTAACATGGCCTTTTACAATGCTTAGCTACGTTGTCACTTCCGTCCGCTCACGCTGTCACCTAAGCTACTGTTGGCTGTCAAGCATCGGAGAGGGGTGGTTCCTGGAGGGGGGTGGTTCCTGCCTTTCCGTACACTCCGAAATCTTCCAAGCACCAGACCCTGTCTGCCAACACAGTGACAGGTCACAGTCTGATGTCACCCCTGTCACTGTTACAGGGTCCCTTTGGTTCCATGAGCCCCACATGTCATAATAGCCCCTTTGATTCCATGAGATTCCACAGTGTCCCTGGGTTCCTTTGGCTCCAGGAGGCCCTGGAGTGCCACAATGACCTTTAGGTTCCATGAGGCCCTGGAGTGTCGCAGAGTTCCCTGGTTCCATGATATTCCCAGTGTCCCAATGGAGCCTTGATTCCATAAGTTCTGCAGTGTCCCAGGTTTACTTTTCTATCATGAAATAACCCTCTTGAAACCATGACATTATCCCCCTCTGGATTCTATTCCCTTTTTCATCACACAGTGTCCCAGGGATCCTTTGGTTCCTCGAGGCCCTGCAGTGTCCCAGCAGCCCCTTGATTCCTTTGTGCCACTGGAGACACCCCATCATCCTGCCCTGCCTTGTCCATGGCTACTGAGCCTTCTGAAAGGTTGGAAAGGGGTTCAGCAGCAGTGATCCCCATCCTGCTGGCTCTGCTTGCCAGCCTGACCAGCATGGCCAGTGCAGGCTCAGCCCAGGGTGCCACAACCCCTCCCTCTGCAGAGCAGCCCCTCCAGCTCAGGGCCCTGCAGGGATGCCAGGCTGGGATCTGCAGGTGGTCAAGAAAGAGGGTTCTCTGTGCCATGGATTCCTCTGTGCAGGCACAGAAATGCTGCCTTGCTCTTCTCCAGGGACATCCCTTTGCCCAGGGCACTGTGTCCAGGCTGCCTTGGGCAGTTGCAGATGTTAAAAGTTACTGTGTTAAATGGGAAATGTTATGTTAAAAAAAAACCTAAGAAGTTTCAGGATTGCACTGTTCTGTCTCTTGTTGTAATAAAAAGGGGGGAGATGCAGCGTTTGGGGTTTCAGGAGTGCCAGCAGAGCGTTCTGGGAAACGAAGTCTCCGTGACCCTGCTGCACATGAGCAGTGAAGAACCTTGGCAGGATTGGTTGAGAGGGTTACCTGTTGGGACGTGTTACAATTCAAAACTGCTACTGCAGCCTTTGTTCTCTCTCAATAAAGCACTCTGTTACACACCATATTGGTGTCTCTTGGCCCATGTAGACTACTTATTTCTTGTATTAATAATCTTACAACAGTTCTTTCATCTCGGCTTTGGGAAAGGTTGAGGAAGGTCGGGAAAGGTGTTAACAGGGTGGTTTTGCCTGAGGTGTTAAACATGGGAGCAGGTCTATCTTCACAATTCCCAAGAGCAGAGATGGCAGAAAGCTGCCCTGTAGGTTGTATTTGAAGGAACAGGAAAAGGGCCCGAGGGTAAGGGGTTTCTTTCCTGGAGGGCAGGGCTGTCGTTCGTTTGCAGGAGCCCCGTGCTGAAATTGTCAGTCAGACTGCCAAATTTGAATGCGGACAAAGATTCCTGCCAGACAAGAGGTGGCAGGACAGAAAGCTCTTGCAATCCATGCAGTGCCCAGAGTGGCCCAACAACTGCACATGAGACACATAAGGGCCTTCTTTCCTAGGGGAAGGGCAGTCATTCACCTGCAGGATCCTGCGCTGTAATTGCCAGTCCAACTCCCAACACTGAATACAGACAAAGGTTCCTCCCAGACAAAAGGTGCCAGAACAGAACACTCTTGCTGCCTATGCAGTGTCAAGAGTGGCCCCCCAACTGCACATGAGAGACCAGGGGAAGGGCTTTCTTTCCTGAGTGGAAGCGCTACCTTTTGTTTTAAGAGCCCTGCACTGCACTTGCTGGTGAGACTCCCAAAATTGAATATTGTCAAATATTCCTCCCATACAAAAGGTGGCAGGACAGAAAGCTCTTGCTGCCCATGGAGTGCCCAGGGTGGCCCACGTACTGCACCTGAAACACGAAGGTTATATGCTTTCTTGCCTGGGGGAAAGGCCATGACATCACAAAGAGTCCCATGGCAGATGGGAGGGCTGCACTTTGACATTCTGTGACCTTGGTTCTTTGGTTTCCAGGGGATAGTCCAGAGTGGAGAAAATGGGCTGTGAAATCACAAAGGGGCCCATGGCACATGAGTGTGGCTGCACTCTGGGGTGTGAGGCATTGGTTTTCTGGTTGCCAGGGGCCATTCTGGAATGGAGAGGACAGGCCGTGACATCACAAAGGGGCCCATGGCACACGGGAGGTGCTTCACTTTGGGGGTGTAGGGTGTTGGTTCTTTGGTTGCCAAGGACTATTCCAGAATGGAGAGGATGGGCTGTGACATCACAAAAGGGCCTCAAGCACATGGGTTGGTATAGTGGGTGCATTTCAAACATCCACTAAAAGCCACTACCTCCCCCTCCCACTGCAATTCCACAGAGATGAGAAAGAAACCAGTTGAGGATTCCTGAGTAGAGATAAGTGTCAGGAGAAAGTTGATTACTAATGGGCAAAACAGACTCAAAGTAGGGATAGTACTTAAATTTCTTCCTAACAGGATAAAAGCCAAAGAGTGAGAAATAAAAGAGTTTTAAAAACACCTTCCCCACACCCCTCCTTCCTTCTAAGCTCTCCCTTCTCCCCCCCAGCAATGCAGGGGGAAAGAGCAGCTCTTTCTCCAAGCCAAGCAGGTGGGAGTTGGTGCCAAGGAGCTGAAACCTGCAGGTCCAGCCTTTAGTGGAGGAAGCTCAGATTTGCCCAAGGCTGCTTTGAGTCCCAGGGCTTGGATGAGGGAATGGTGGGGTGGGGATAGAGATAAAGTCTAATGGATTCTCAGACACAAAGGGTCTTGATTTTCTTATCTATTCAGACTGAATTAGGAGGTGCTTGGGATCGATATTGACTGGGGATTGCTGATATCAATTTAAAAATAGGACAAAAGTGAACAGGCCACAAAAAACCATCTTTATTCATTGTTTTAATAATACAATATATTCACTTGGAGTGCAATACTGAGATCTGTCTAATTAACCATAGAAGAAATGAAGACTTAGAAGGAAATTATTCCCAGGGGCCTGTCTGGTTAAGATGCCATCACTGAGAAGAGAGTGTGGAGGAATGAGCAGACAAGGACACCATCCCTAGGGTTGAAGAAGCAGGAACTCAGAGTCACTGGTTCCAGGTGGCAAATGGACTGTGGGATGTTTCTGGGAGAACCCATAATGGGTGTGCTGCTTTCAGGGGGAGTCCAGTTAAATTTCTTCCCTGTGGCCAGTGCAGGGCTGTGTTTTGGATTTGTGCTGAACACAGGGTTGATAATCCCAGAGTCACAGAATATGCTGAGTTGGAAGGGACCCCCAAGGATCATCCAGTCCAACCCTTAGCCCTTGTGATTGTTTGGACTTGGCTCTCTGCCAAATGCCTGAACTCACAGTAATAACCCCTTCTCCTTCCTTTCTTTTCTTAAGGCAAAAGAAAAAAAAAAAAACCTATAAAAATTGAAGAACCTGAAATCAAGCTCGTTATATGAAAATATATATTTTACCTATATTACAGTTTTATAACATTAAAATGCTGTGTTCACAGTGAAGGGAACCTAAACGCTCCCCAAAAAGAAAGGGAAAGGGGAAAAAGGGACAAAAAGAGACAAAACCAGGATATACAGATATACACAACCAAACCCAAGAACTAGCAAAATAATTAGCAAACCAAATCTCATCCCATCCCTCAGAAAAGCAAGATTGGCACACACGGCCAGCACTGTCCAAACTCCCACGTGGCAGACCAGTGGTCGCTGCAGGCTCAGCCTCCAGATAAGCGAGACCAACACAGTGACCACTGCTCCTGAACCTCACGGGAAGAGAAGAGAATAAAGGTCTCTCCCTGGGGAGCCTCTTGAGTGCTCAACCACCCTCTGAGGGAAGAACTTTTTTCCAAGATCCACCTTAAAGTTC
Organism: Myiozetetes cayanensis; assembly: GCF_022539395.1. Classification (NCBI taxonomy): domain Eukaryota; kingdom Metazoa; phylum Chordata; class Aves; order Passeriformes; family Tyrannidae; genus Myiozetetes; species Myiozetetes cayanensis. Next base: position 11,143 of record NW_026087795.1, on the reverse strand, counting down.
TCCTGACACAACTCCAGGCCATTCCCTCAGTCCTGTCCCTGGTCCCCACAGAGCAGAGCTCAGGGCCTGTCCCTCCTCTGCCCCTGCCCAGGAAGTTGTAACTGCAATGAGGTCTTCCCTCAGTCTCCCCCAGCTGGATACACCAAGTGCTCTCAGTGTCTTCACACGGCTTCAAATCAAGGCCCTTCCCCATCCTTGTGGCCTCCTTTGGACACTCTCCAATGGCTCAATCTCTCCCTTCCATTGTGTCCCCCCTAACTGCCCCAATCTTGCAGGTGAGGCCGCCCCAGGGCAGAGCAGAGCGGGACAATCCCCTCCCTGATGCCCCCAGCACAGGCTTGGCCCTCCTGGCTGCCAGGGCACTGCTGACTCAGGGCCAACTGGCACCCACCAGCACCCCCAGGGCCCTTTCCCGGCACTGCTTCCCAGCCTCTCATTCCCAGTGTGTCCATCTGGGTTTGCCCCATTCCAGGGTACAATCCGGCCCTTTCCCATGTTGAACTTCCCATGGCTGGGGATTCCCAGCCCTTGGATCTGTCCAGGTCTCTGCAGGGCCTTCCGGCTTTCCAGGGGCTCAGCAGCTCCTCCCAGTTTTGGGTCATCTGCAAACTTGCTCAGTGTCCCTTCCAGTGCTGAGTCCAAGTCATTGATGGAGATGTTGGAGAGCACAGGGCCCAAGATGGAGCCCTGTGAAACCCCAGCAGTGACAGGTCACAGTCTGATGTCACCCCTGTCACTGTTACAGGGTCCCTTTGGTTCCATGAGCTCCACATGTCATAATAGCCCCTTTGATTCCATGAGATTCCCCAGTGTCCCTGGGTTCCTTTGGCTCCAGGAGGCCCTGCAGTGTCACGGAGCTCCCCAGTTCCATGATATTCCCAGTGTCCCAATGGAGCCTTGATTCCATAAGGTTCTGCAGTGTCCCAGGTTTACTTTTCTACCATGAAAAAACCCTCCTGAAACCATGACATTATCCCCTTCTGTACTGCATTCCCTTTTTCATCATACAGTGTCCCAGGGACACCTTGATTCCTTTGTGCCACTTGAGACACCCCATAATCCTGCCCTACTTTGGCCATGCTGGTCAGGCTGGGAAGCAGAGCCAGCAGGATGGGGATCACTCCTCTCCACCCTCTTCCATCTCCCTGGAAGGCTCAGTAGCCAAGAACAAGCTGGGCAGGACCATGGGCTGTTTGCAATGGCACAGAGGGCAGGGCAGGGCTCCACTCCATCCAGCCTGTGGGCTGCAGAGTTCTTCAGGACACCCTCCTGGAAAGCCCAGCCCTGGCTCTGGTACAGCCCTCCCTGAGCTGGGCAGGCACAGTGGGAGTTCACTGAGGGCAAGAGGAGTCACTGACCAGAGGCCTTTCTCTGTTCCTGCTGCATCCTCTGGGGTTGCAGAGCTCTCCTTTACCACTTCCCAGGGACATTTAGTACTTTAGCTGAAGGTGTCTCCACCCTTGTCAGGATTCTGCTCCAGGGCTCCAGTCACTGCTGACTGGATGGGACGGGCTGTCCCTGCAGATCCTCTGTGCTCTCCTGCAGTTCCTCATTTCCTACACACAAATCCTCCCCTGCCATCAGAGCCAGCACAAGCTGCAGAGCCCCAGGCAGGGGACCTGGAGACCATTTGCCACTGGCCACCAGCACAGAACATCTGAGCCAGCCCTCAGGCCCTGAAGTACCACAGTTAGTCCTTCTCTCCCTGCACGGCCTGAATGGGGAAACAACACAAACCAGGAGACTTTGGAGAGTCTATTCCTTGGCTTGTTTTTTACACCAACCTTTTAAAAAGAACCAAGGCTTCAGGACCTGCCCAGGGGGATCCCCTTTCCTGATGGAAAGGATGTTAAGGAGCCCAGCTCTGTCCCAGCACTGCCAGGGCCTGTCCCTGCCCATGGTCCCAGCACTGACCCACAGCAGTGACTGAGCTGCCAGAGCACTCAAGCCTCGGGAAGGAGCAGAAAGAAGAGGGAGGCAGTGGACAAAGAGCATCTCTGAAAAGTCCAAGAGCTGCTGCTCCCTGGCAGTGCTCCTGTCCCAAGACTCTTTACCCCTTCTCCTCTGCACACAGGCACTGCCCTCCAGCTGCAGGGAAGTTCTTGAAGCAAGAATCTGGACAAAAGAACTCAAGTCCTTTATTAGAGATTGTGATTTGTCATGTACAGAATAACAAAGGCAGGATGTTTGACAAACAAGTTGCTGCAGTAACATTTTTTTTGTTTAAATACACACACAGCGAATGTTTCCTCATTTACACAATTTTGGTCAAAACAAAAAGGTAGAGAATGAATTAGGTAAGGGATGAAGAATAAAGTTCTGTGTTAACAACATAAAAAAAGGAAAAAATATAGGAAAACTCCCCCACCACACTCAAAAGCTTTAGAAGGCAGGCTAGGCCAATGAAGGGTTACACAGTGGGTGTTCTGCAGAAGATAAGAAGCAGGTTATTGCTCCTGAAAAGTATCCAGTCATCATTTTCCTTATGGCATCCCTGAGCTCCTGGTTCCTCAGGCTGTAGATGAGGGGGTTCAGGGCTGGAGACGCCACCGAGTAGAGAATTGAAAGGGCCAGATCCAGGGATGGAGAGGACATGGAGGGGGGCTTGAGGTAGGCAAAAATCATGGTGCAGGCAAAGAGAGAGACCACGGCCAGGTGAGGGAGGCACGTGGAAAAGGCTTTGTGCTGTCCCTCATCAGAGGGGATCCTCAGCACAGCCCTGAAGATCTGCACATAGGAGAAAACAATGAAAATGAAACAACCGAATGCTATACAGGCACTAACCCCAATGAAGCCCAATTTCCCTGAGGTAGCCTGAGTGTGAGCAGGAGAGCTTGAGGATGTGTGGGATTTCACAGAAGAACTGGCCCAGGGCATTGCCCTGGCACAGGGGTAGGGAAAATGTATTGGCTGTGTGCAGCAGAGAATACAGAAACCCAGAGGCCCAGGCAGCTGCTGCCATGTGGGCACAAGCTCTGCTGCCCAGGAGGGTCCCGTAGTGCAGGGGTTTGCAGATGGCAACGTAGCGGTCGTAGCACATGATGGTGAGGAGGGAATACTCTGTTGAGATAAAGAAAAAAAAGAAAAAGAGCTGTGCAGCACATCCTGTGTAGGAGATGGTTGTGGTGCCCCAGAGGGAGTTGTGCATGGCTTTGGGCACAGTGGTGCAGATGCAGCCCAGGTCTGTGAGGGAGAGGTGCAGCAGGAAGAAGTCCCTGGGGGTGTGCAGGTGCTGGTCGCAGGCTACGGCGCTGAGGATGAGGCCGTTGCCCAGGAGGGCAGCCAGGGAGATGCCCAGGAAGAGCCAGAAGTGCAGCAGCTGCAGCTCCCATCTGTCTGTCAATGCCAGGAGCAGGAACTGGGCCATGGAGCTGCTGTTGGCCAGTTTCTGCCACTTGCTGTGGGGCACTGTCCAAGGAGGAAATATCAGTGATATGTTAGCAAAGAAATTCCTGAGAAAAATCAAAGCCATTTCCCAATAGGCCCTCCCTGCTACACTTCCCCAACTGTTTTGTTGGGGTTTTTTTTCTTCAATTTCCCTCATCTCTCCTGAGGAGTGTTCCTGGATTTCAGAACCCCTCAGTTCTTCTGATGCACTCAGGGAGAACAGAGCAGGTCCTGCCAGGTAGGAGGATTGTCTGGGGCTTAGTGCAGAGTGAAAGGAGCTGGTCTATCCCTCTCTCTTGTTCCCAACTGCCCTGGGTTTGCTCCTTCCTCAGATGGAGATTGATCACACTCCCAGTTTGGTCTGAAAAGCCCCAGACACTGCTGAGAGCAGAGGGATCCATCCCACACCCCTCAGTGTTGCAGCCTGTCTCAAGGGCTCAGCACCCCCCTTGTAGCCAAGGACCCCCGTGGCTCATCTCACCAACCCAACAGCATCTCCTGGGCTGGCACAGCAGCTCTGCCCCTCTGCACTGGGCAAGCTGAGAAACAAGGAATGCACAGGGAGGGGCCAGCTGGGAGAGGCCAGGGCAGAGCCCACTGGGCACTCAGGGCAGCCTCCCCCTGAGCCAGCTGGGCCACCTCCCACACACCACCAGTGCCAGGAAGGTGTTCTCAGCTCTGTGCAGCTCCTCAGAGTTCCCTCTGGAACTCAAACCACCAGGCATGTGGCTTGAGAGCTTGAGAGAAATCTCTCTTTGGACCTTCCCCTTGAAGGATCCCCTGGAAAATGTGCTGGGCTGCTCTGGTTGTGTGAGCAGCCCTGCCCCAGGAAACTCTCAGCTGATCAGGGAAGAAACCTGCCCTGCCCTGCCAGGCTTTGCTCTTTCCCCCCACAGCCCCTGCCCAGCCTTGAGGGAGCTCCCCAGCCCGGCTGAGGCTGCCCCTGGCAGGTGGCAGAGCTGCTGCCCCGGCACAGCCCCTGGGCTGCAGGACCCTGCTCTGCAGGACAGCTTGGGGCAGCCTGGGGGGCACAGCCCGGCTTCACAGCCCTGCAGGAGCCCTGTCAGAAGGGAACCCTGCTGGGATGGGCCTGGGATGCTGCAGCAGGGACTGGGATGTGCCAGCGCTCGCAGATCTTTGCCCAACCTGCAGACACCTTGCCCTTCCTGCTGACTGACCTGACACCAACACCCAGGGAGGAGTCCTCCTAAACTCTGAGGTGTTACTGAACAGAACAGCAGCTCAGAAAACATCAATATCCAGTCAGCCAAGGGACAAGTCCAGGGACTTTTTGCAAGAGAAAAATCTGAATTCCCACAAACATGTCATCCTAATACTTTTTATGTTTTCCCACAGTATTTGTGCCATTTTCCTGTGAGTTTGATCTGTCTCATAGAGATGTCATTCAAAATGTCCAAGATACAATTGAAGTTTGCATGAGAGAAAAGTCACCATGATTGTTTTCTATTTCACCAACTTCATAATATAATTACACAGAGAAAGGAAATATTCCTATTTAAAACCAAAACAAATTACTGAGATACCCACCTTCATTTCAATTGAATGCTTGAACTCAAAGCAACCATTCACATGCAGATTATCCACATAGCAGCAATGCCTGCTTGTCCCCAAATGTTGTCAAAGATGCAGCCTCCTCTTTTGAACTCTCAGGTGTCTCCCTGCTCCAAAGATCTGGGCTGGAGCCCAGGGCAGGCCGGCTTTGCTCCCAGGAACCTGCCAGAGCCCTTCTTAGGTGGTGCCAATCTGCACAGGCAGCGTTTCCCAAAGCTGGAGGAAGCCTGAAAAGGAAGGAAACTTCCCCAAAGCCAGCCAGGCTTTTCTCAGCAGCTGAGCTGCTGCCCAGAGCCTTTGCCTCCCTGCACTCAGGGCCTCCAAGGAGCTGCTGCAGAGTCCCTGGGGAGGCTTTGTCAGGAGGGGCCCTCGGGGGGCTCCTTAAGGCTTCGAGGGCCTGCAGGATTTTCAGAGCAATTTGGGGTTTGCTTTTGATTTTGCATCTCTGAGAGGTTTGTTCAGTCATGGCCTCCAAATATCTGCTGTAAGGAGTCCCTTGAGAGCCTTTGCCAGGAATGGCCCTCAGTGGGGCTTGTTAAAGCTTCAAGGTACTACAGGTTTGTTAAGACACTTTGCCTTTTCCTTTGACTCTGAGTTTTGAAGAGGTTTTTGCAATCATGGCCTCCAATTCTGTGCTTTAATTAGTCCCTGGAGAGTTTGTGAGCAGTGACACTCAGTGGGGCTCATTAATGCTCAAAGGTACTCAAGAGTTTTGAAGGAACTTTTCCTTTTGAAAGTGAGTCTTTGAGACGTTTGTTCAGTCATGGCCTCCAATTATCTGCTCCAATGAGTCCCTTGGGATTCTCTGTCAGTTGTGACACTCAGTGGGGCTCAATAATGTTTCAAGGCACTCAAGGTAAATTTATTAAGACACTTGTTTTTGACACTGAGTCTTTGAGACGTTTGTTCAGTCATGTCCTCCAATTATCTGCTCTAAGGAGTCCCTTGAGAGACTTTGTCAGGAATCACCCTCAGTGGGGCTTGTTAAAGCTTCAAAGTACCACAGGTTTGTTAAGACACTTTGCCTTTTCTTTTGACTCTGAGTTTTGAAGAGGTTTGTTCAGTCATGGCCTCCAATTCTCTGCTTTAATTAGTCCCTGGAGAGACTTTGTCAGTAGTGACACTCAGTGGGGCTCGTTAATGCTTCAAGGTACTCAAGGGTTTTGAAGGAACTTTTCCTTTTGAAAGTGACTCTTTGAGAGGTTTATTCAGTCATGGCCTCCAATTCTCTCCTCCACCCAGTCCATGAGGAGCCTGTTTTGGGAATGGCTCTCAGGGGGACCCATTAATGCTTCCAGATACTTTGGGTTTTCCTTCTGACTTTCACTTATGGACAGGTTTGTACAATCTCCCCTCAGTACCTGAGGTTCAAGGACTCAGCACCAAAAGCCCCCCAGGGCTCTCTCAGATAAAGCAAGTCCTGACAAACCATGGCCCTTCCTGTGATTTCCCTCTAGTCTGGACAGTAAATTAGGAATGTTGTCTCATGGAATCAGGGGACCATTGTGACACTGCCCAGAGCCTTTGTCTGCCTGCACTCCTGGCCTGCAAGGATCTGCTCTAAGGAGTCCCTGGGGAGGCTTTGTCAGTGCCTGCCCTCAGTGGGGCCCAGCAATGCTTCAAGGGACTTGGGCTTTGGCTTCTGATTTCTTGAGCAGCTTCTTCAATCTTCTCTCAGTACTTGAGGATGATGGACTCGTCTCTAAACACACTGTGGGGCTCATTAAAATACAGAAAAAAAATTATTATCCTTTTTTAAATTATCTTCCTGTCTTCAGCAGCTAATTGGAGTTGTTTTGTAGTTTAGCTGACAAGGAAAATTTTTAAGTGGAAGTCACAGAACTATATTTTTTCTTTGAAAGGCAATGATTTACACAGAACCTTTAGGATGCAAGAGGGTCAGGGTGCAAAGGATTTGGACACAAAGATAAGGGGGCAAAGCAGATTAGTAGCACTTAATCATTGACCAACTTCACAGTTACCAAGGGATTCAATAGCATTTACTACAATTGAACAGTGACTGAATTATAGATTCCCAATATCGACACTCACACCACAGTCAATTCACACCCACACCCAGGCAGAGATGTGGGGACACATCAAGATCTGGGTGTGTAAAGGTCCCTCTCCATAATTCTCCTGTTCTCAGTGAAACACCCCCACACATCCCTTTGTGTTTCCCAACAGACAAGGTTCCACGAGGCCCTGCAGTGTCCCAATAGCCCCTTCATTCCATGAGTTCCCACAGTGTCACAGTGACCCCTTGATGCCACGAGTTTCTGTGCTTTCCATGTTACCTTGGGTTGATTGAGGACCTGCACTGTCTCACTGGGCCCTTGATTCCGCCAGGTTTGACAGTGTCACAATGGTCCCTTCAGCTCCAGGAGGCCCTGCAGGGTCACAATGGCCCTTGGATTCCATGGCATTCAGCAGTGTAATAGTGGTCCCTTCATTCCATGAGTTTCCCCAGTGTCCCAATGGACTCCACATGGCCCTGCAGTGTCCCCACAGAGCCTTTGATTCCAGGAGATTGCACAGGACGAGCCCTGGGAGGTCCCCATGGAGCCCTCGGGACAGCAAAGTGACCTCCCGGCTCTTGAGGAGCCCTGAGAACTTCCCCAGGGGGAAGGGCCAGATCCTGCCCTGGGATGGGGCAGCCCCGACTGGACGGACACACTGGGAATGAGAGGCTGGGAAGCAGTGCTGGGAAAGGGCCCTGGGGGTGCTGGTGGGTGCCAGTTGTCCCTGAGTCAGCAGTGCCCTGGCAGCCAGGAGGGCCAAGCCTGTGCTGGGGGCATCAGGGAGGGGATTGTCCCACTCTGCTCTGCCCTGGGGCGGCCTCACCTGCAAGATTGGGGCAGTTTGGGGGGACACAACAGAAGGGAGAGATTGAGCCATTGGAGAGTGTCCAAAGGAGGGCAATGAAGAAGGTCCTGGAGGGGAAGGCGTGTGAGGACACTGAGGGCACTTGGTGTGTTCATCTGGAGAAGAGGAGACTGAGGGGAGACCTCACTGCAGTCTCAGCTTCCTGGGCAGGGGTAGAGGAGGGGCAGGCCCTGAGCTCTGCTCTGTGGAGACCAGGGACAGGACTGAGGGAATGGCCTGCAGTTGTGTCAGAAGAACTTTAGGGTGGTTTTTGGAAAAAGGTTCTTTCCCCAGAGAGTATTTTCGCCCTGAACAGGCTCCCCAGGGCAGTGGACACAGCACCAAGGCTGACAGAGCTCAAGAAGTGTTTGGATGATCCTCTCAGGCTCATGGTGTGAGCCTTGGGGATGGTCCTGTGAAGGGCTGTGGTAGTTTTAATCTAGGCCTTCCTTGGTGACCAGTTTGTAACCAAGAAGTGGCCCTGTTCCCAGTATTCCATACGATTTTTACATAAACCAGGGTATAAATAAGAAGGGAGAGGCCTTCGCTGTATTCTCTTCCTGTGAAGTTCAGGAGCAGTGGTCACTGCGTTGGTCTCACTTATCTAAGGCTGAGCCTGCAATGACTGCTGGTCTGCCACATGGGAGATTGGACAGTGCTTGCCATGCCTGCCAATCTTGCTTTTCTGAGGGACGGGATGAGATTTGTTTTGCTAATTATTTTACTAGTTCTTGGCTTTGGTTGTGTATATCTGTATATCCTGGTTTTGTCCCTTTTTGTCCCTTTTTCCCCTTTCCCTTTCCTTTTGGGGAGTGTTTAGATTCCCTTCACTGTGTACATAGCATTTTATTGGATATAACTTTAATATAGGTAAATATATATTTTTATATAACTAGCTTGATTTCGGGTTCTTCAATTTTTATAGATTTTTTTTTTTTCCTCCTTTGCCCTAAGAAAAGAAAGGAAGGAGAAGGGGTTATTACTGTGAGTTTGGGCATTTAACAGAGAGCGAAGTTCGAACCATCACAAGGGCTAAGGGTTGGACTGGATGATCCTTGAGGGTCCCTTCCAACTCAGCATATTCTGTCATTCTGTGATTATCAACCCTGTGTTCAGCACAAATCCAAAACACAGCCCTGCACTGGCCATGGGGAAGAAATTTAACTGGACTCCCCCTGAAAGCAGCACACCCATTATGGGCTGTCACAGAAACATCCCACAGTCCATTTGCCACCTGGAACCAGTGACTCTGAGTTCCTGCTTCCTCAGCCCCAGGGATGGTGTCCTTGTCTGCTCATTCCTCCACACTCTCTTCTCAGTGATGGCATCTAAACCAGACAAACCCCTGGGAATAATTTCCTTCCAAGTCTTTAATTCTTTTGTGGTTAATTATTCAGATCTCAGAAGTGAATATATCGTATTATTAAAACAACTAATAAAGATGTCTTTTTTGTGGCCTGTTTACTTTTTTACCATTTTTACATTGATATCAGCAATCCTCAGTTGATATTGAACCCAAGCACCTCCTAATTCAGTCTGAATTGATACAAAAATGAAGACCCTTTATGTCTGACAATCCATCAGATTTTATCCCTATCCCCAGCCCACCATTCCCTCATCCAAGCCCTGGGACTCAAAGCAGCCTTGGGCCAATCTGAGCTTCCTCCACTAAAGGCTGGACCTGCAGGTTTCAGCTCCTTGGCACCAACTCCCACCTGCTTGGCTTGGAGAAAGAGCTGCAAAAGACAGGGGGTTTCTGTGGCTGGGTTTTGGTAGTGGAGGGGCTACAGGGGTGACTTCTGTTAGAAGCTACCAGAAGCTTCCCCTGTCCCATGGAGCCAATGCCAGCTGCTCCAGGATGGAGTTCCTGCCACTGGCCAAGGCTGAGCAACTTAGGAGTGACAGTAACACCTGTGGGATAACAGATTTCAGAAGAGATGAGAGTTGCACAGAAAAATTTCCAGCCTGGGAAGAGCAGAGTGAGAACATGGGATAACAACAGACAGAAAGGGCAGTGCAGAAGGAGGGGCAGAAACAGGGGAAGAACTCAGAGCTGTGGCCCCTGCAACCCCTGGGGGAGCATCGGGGTGCAGAGACCCCCCTGCAGTCCCTGGAGGCTCCCACACTGGAGCAGGGGGATGCAGGAAGGAGGCTGTGACCCCGGGGCAGGCCCAGGATGGAGCAGGTCCTGGCAGGGACCTGCAGCCCGTGCAGAGGGAAGCCCAGGTTGGAGCAGGTTTTTCCCAGCAGGACTCGTGGCCCCTGTGGGGGACCCACGCCGGGTCAGCTCATCCCTGAAGGACTGACCCCATGGAGGAGGGACCCACGGGACAGCAGGGTGGGAAGAGCTGCTGCCTGAGGGATGGACTCACTGGAGAGGTTCATCCAGGACTGTCTCCCGTGGGAGGGACCCCATGGGAGCAGGGAAGGATCCAACTCCTCTCCCTGAGCAGTGACAGGAACAACAACTGACTGTAACCTCCATCCCGTCCCGTTACACAGCTGGGGGGAGGAGGGAGAAAGTGGAAGGAGGGGTGGGAGGAAGGTGTTTTTCAGACTGTTAAATTTCTCACTCTTTGTTTTTTATCCTGTCAGTAATAAATTTAAGAACTAACCCTACTTTGATTCTGTTTTGCCCATTAGTAAGCGATTTTCTCCCCACCCTTATCTCTACTTAGGAATCCTCAGCTGTTTTTTTTCTCTCCTCTGTGGAGTTGCAGAGGGAGGGGGAGGTAGCAGCTTTTAGTGGGTGTTTGAAATCCAGCCAGGGTCAACCCACTAAACACAACCCATGTGCTTGAGGCCCTTTTGTGATGTCACAGCCTACCCTCTCCCTTCCGGAATAGCCCTTGGCAACCAAAGAACCAACACCCCACAAGGTCAGAATGCAGCCCCACCCATGTGCCCCTTTATGATGTCCCAGCCCATCCTCTCCATTCTGGAATAGCCCCTGGAAACCAAAGAACCAACGCCCCACACCCCCACAGTGCAGCCCCACCCATCTGCCATGGGACTCTTTGTGAAGTCATGGCCTTTCCCCCAGAAAAGAAAACCTGTAACCTTTGGGTTTCAGGTGCAGTTGGTTGGACACCCTGGGCACTCCATGGGCAGCAAGAGCTTTCTGTCCTGCCACCTTTTGTCTGGCAGGAATCTTTGTCCACATTCAAATTTGGCAGTCGGACTGACAATTCCAGCGCGGGGCTCCTGCAAGCGAACGACAGCCCTGCCCTCCAGGAAAGAAACCCCTTACCCTCAGTCTCTTTTCCTCTTCCTTCAAATACAACCTGCAGGGCAGCTTTCTGCCATCTCTTCTCTTCTG
>NW_026087794.1:0-31332 GCF_022539395.1 Myiozetetes cayanensis | reverse complement strand
TTGTGCATGGAGTACCAATACCGGCTCACCCATTACACAGGAGAGTTGGAGGTTAAGGGCTTTTTTTCCTGGCTAGATCTTCACTGGTTTGTGTCCGAAGCCCTGCACTCTAATGGCCCATCTTGGTCCCCAGATGGACTAAAAACGAAGATTCCTCCGAGACAAAAGGTGCTAGCTAAGGAAGCTCCATGTGTGCATGGAGTGCCAAGGGTGGTTCACCCATTGCACAGCAGAGTTGAAGGTTAAGGGTTTTTCTTCCTTTTTCGAACTTCACTGGTTTTGTGTTCGAAGCCCCACGCTGAAATGGCCCCACTAAGTCCAGAGATGGACTCAGAATGAAGATTCATCCCAGAAAAAAGGAGTCGTCGCAGGAAGCTCTATGTGTACATGGAGTGCCAAGGTTGGCTAACCCATTGCACAGATCAGTTGGACGCTAAGGGCTTTTTCTCCTGGCTGGAACTTCATTGGTTTGGTGTCTGAAGGCCCGACCTTAAATGGCCTGTCTGGGTTCTCAGATGGATTAAGAACATAGATTCCACCCAGACAAGAGGTGCCAGGGTAGAAAGCTCCATGTGTGCATGGAGTGCCAAGGGTGGTTCACCAACTGCACAGCACAGTTGGAGGCTAAGGGTTTTTTTCCTGGCTGGAGGTTTGTTGGTTTGGTGTCCGTAGCCCCACGCTGAAATAGCCCATCTGTATCCCCAGATGGACTAAGAACGAAGATTCCACCCAGACAAAAGGTGCTAGTGCCAAAAGCTCCATGTGTGCATGGCGTCCCAAGGGTACCTCACCAACTGCACAAGACAGTTGGAGGCTAAGGGCTTTTTTTCCTAGCTGGAACTTAGAATAGAATCATAGAATCATAGAATAGATTGGGTTGGAAAAGACCTCCAAGATCATCAAGTCCAACCCCTGATCCAACTCTAATTACTATATCATGGCACTAAGGGCCATGTCCAATCTCTTTTTAAAAACTTCCAGGGATGGTGAATCCACCACCTCTCTGGGCAGGCCATTCCAATACCTGATCACCCTCTCTGTAAAGAATTTCTTCCTAACATCTAACCTAAACTTCCCCTGGCAGAGCTTGAGCCCATGTCCCCTTGTCCTGTTGTTGGTTGCCTGGGAGAAGAGACCAACCCCCACCTGGCTATAACTTCCCTTCAGGTAGTTGAAGAGAGTGATGAGGTCACCTCTAAGCCTTCTCTTCTCTAGACTAAACAATCCCAGCTCCCTCAGCCTCTCCTCATAGGACTTGTGCTCAAGTCCCTTCACCAGCCTGGTTGCTCTTCTCTGGACCCGCTCCAGCACCTCAATATCCTTCCTGAACTGAGGGGCCCAGAGCTGAACACAATACTCAAGGTGCGGCCTCACCAACGCAGAGTACAGGGGAAGGATCACTTCCCTGCTCCTGCTGGCCACACTGTTCTTGATGCAGGCCAGGATGCCATTGGCCTTCTTGGCCACCTGGGCACACTGCTGGCTCATGTTCAGCCTCCTGTCAATCAGCACCCCCAGGTCCCTTTCCACCTGGCTGCTCTCCAACCACTCTGTCCCCAGCCTGTAGCGCTGCAGGGGGTTGTTGTGGCCAAAGTGCATGACCCGGCACTTGGCCTTGTTGAACTTCATCCCATTGGAGTCAGCCCATCTCTCCAGTCTATCCAGGTCCCTCTGCAGAGCCCTCCTGCCTTCTGGTAGGTTGACACTCCTCCCAACTTGGTGTCATCAGCAAATTTGCTGATGATGGACTCAATCCCTCATCTAGGTCATCGATAAAGATATTAAACAGGACTGGGCCCAGCACTGATCCCTGGGGACACCACTGGTGACCGGCCGCCAGCTGGATGCAGCCCCGCTCACCAGCACTCTCTGGGCCCGGCCCTCCAACCAGTTCCTAACCCAGCACAGAGTGCCCCTGTCCAAGCCATGGGCTGCCAGCTTTTCCAGGAGTATATTATGGGAGACAGTGTCAAAGGCTTTGCTGAAGTCCAGATAGACCACATCCACAGCCTTCCCCTTGTCCACCAGGTGAGTCACCTGATCGTAAAAGGAGATCAGGTTGGTCAAGCAGGATCTGCCTCTCCTAAACCCGTGCTGGCTGGGTCTGATTCCTTGTCCATCTTGTAGGTGCTGTGTGATTGCACACAGGATGATCTGTTCCATAACTCTGCCAGGCACCGAGGTCAGGCTGACAGGCCTGTAGTTACCAGGGTCAGCCTTGCAGCCTTTTTTATGGATTGGGGTGATATTTGCCAACTTCCAATCATGTGGGACCTCCCCAGTGAGCCAGGACTGTTGGAAGATAATGGAGAGCTGCTTGGCAAGCTCTTCTGCCAGCTCCCTCATTACCCTAGGATGGATCCCATCTGGTCCCATAGACTTGTGGAGGATCCAGGTGGCTCAGTAAGTCACTAACTATTTCCTCCTGGAATACAGGGGGCTATTTGGTTTCTCTCTCTGTCTACCAGCTCCAGAGGCCAGTTGCCTTGAGGGCTACCTGTCTTACTGGTAAAAACTGAGGCAAAGTAGGTGTTAAGTACCTCAGCCTTCTCCTCATCTCTATTAACTATGTTTCCCTCCGAGTCCATCAAAGAATGGAGGTTTTCTTTGCCCCTCCTTTTGTTATTAATGTATTTATAGAAGGACTTTTTGTTATCCCTAACAGAAGTGGCCAATTTAACTTCAAATTGCGCTTTTGTATCCCTGATTTTCTTTCTGCATGATCTAGCTGTCTTCCTGAATTCTTCGTAAGTAGCCAACCCTCTCTTCCATAGTCGATAAACTCTCTTTTTATCCCTGATTTCCTTCAGAATCTCCCTGTTTAACCAGGCTGGTTGTCTTCCCCGCCGGCTTGCCTTTCGGCACACCGGTATGGCCTGTTCCTGTGCACTCAAAACTTCCTGTTTGAAGCACGTCCATCCCTCCTGGACTCCCTTGTTTTCAAGGGTTGTTTCCCAGGGTATGCTCTGGACTAGACTTCTGAATAGGTCAAAATCTGCTCTCCGGAAGTCCAGCGTAGAGGTTTTATTGTTGTTTCTCCTTGAATCTCTGAGTATTGAAAATTCTATTATTTCATGATCACTATTTCCTAGGCGGCCTTCAACCACTATATCTCCCACCAGCTCCTCTCTGTTTGTAAACAGCACGTCTACAAACTTCATTGGTTTGATGTTTGAAGTCACGCGCTGAAATGACGCGTCTGGGTCCCCAGATGGAGTAAGAAAGAAGATTCATCCTAAAAAAAAGCCGTAAGTGCAAAAAGCTCCATGAGTGTACAGAGTGCCAAGGCTGGCTCATCAAATGCACAGGAGAGTTAGAGGCTAAGGGCTTTTTTTCCTGCCTGGAACTTCATTGTTTTGGTGTCCGAATCCCCAGGCTGAAATGGTCCGTCTGGGTCCACGGACCGACTAAGAAAAAATGTTCCTCCCAGACAAAGGTAGCAGCTCAGGAAGCTCCTTGTGTGCATAGAGTGGTAAGGGTTGCTCACGCATTGCACAGGAGAGTTTGAGTCTAAGAGCTTTTTATCCTGCCTGGAATTTCCTTGGTTTGGTGTCCAAAGCCCCACGATGAAATGGTCCGTCTGGGTCCTCTGATTGACTGAAAACAAAGATTCCTCTCATACAAAAGGTGCCAGTGCAGGAAGTTCCATGTGTGCATGGAGTGCCAAGGGTGGCTCACAAACTGCACAGGAGAGTTAGAGGCTAAGGCCTTTTTTGCTTGGATGGAACTTAATTGGTTTGGTAACCAAAGCCCCACGCTGAAATGGTCAGTCTGGGTCCCCAGATGGACTAACAATGAAGATTCCACCCAGACAAACGGTTTCGGGACAGAAAGCTCCATGCGTACAAGGAGTGCCAATACTTGCTCACCCATTACACAGGATAGTTGGAGGTTAAGGGGTTTTTTTCCTGGCTAGACCTTCACTGGTTTGTGTCCAAAGCCCTGCACTCTAATGGTCCATCTGGCTCCCCAGATGGACTAAAAACGAAGATTCCTCCTAGACAAAAGGTGCTTGCTAAGGAAGCTCCATGTGTACATGGAGTGCCAAGGGTGGTTCACCCATTGCACAGATCAATTGGACTCTAAGGGCTTTTTCTTCCTTCCTGGAACTTCATTGGTTTGGTGTCTGAAGGCCCGACCTTAAATGGCCTGTCTGGGTCCCCAGATGGACTAAGAACAAAGATTCCTCCCAGACAAAAGGTGCCAGCGCAGGAAGCTCCTTGTGTGCATGGAGTGGTAAGGGTGACTCACCCATTGCACAGCAGAGTTGGAGGCTAAGGGCTTTTTATCCTACCTGGAAATTAATTGGTTTGGTGTCCAAAGCCCCACGATGTAATGGCCCGTCTAGGTCCTCTGATTGACTGAAAACAAAGATTCCTCCCATACAAAAGGTGCCAGCGCAGGAAGTTCCATGTGTGCATGGAGTGCCAAGGGTGGTTCACCAACTGCACAGCAGAGTTGGAGGCTAAGGGTTTTTTTTCTGGGTGGAAGTTCATTGGTTTGGTGTCCGTAGCCCCACGCTGAAATGGCCCGTCTTGGTCCCCAGATGGACTAAGAACGAAGATTCCACCCAGACAAAAGGTGCCAGTGCAGGAAGCTCCATGTGTGCATGGAGTGCCAAGGGTGCCTCACCAACTGCACAGGACAGTTGGAGGCTTAGGCCTTTTTTTCCTGGCTGGAACTTCATTGGTTTGGTGTCCAAAGCCACACGCTGAAATGGTCCATCTGGGTCCCCAGATGGACTAAAACGAAGATCCCTCCCAGACAAAACGTGCCAGCGCAGGAAGCTCCATGTGTGCATGGAGTGTCAAGGGTTGCTCACCCATTGCATAGGAGACTTGGAGGTTAAGGGGTTTTTTTCATGGCTGGAACTTCTCTGACTTGGTGTTTGTAGCCCCGCGCTGAAATGGCCAGTCTGGGTCCCCAGATGGACTAAGAAAGAAGATTCCATCCCAGACAAAAGGTGCCAGCGCAGGAAGCTCCATGTGTGCATGGAGTGCCAAGGGTGGCTCACCCATTGCACAGGAGAGTTGGAGGCTAAGGGCTTTTTTTCCTGGCTGGAACTTCATTGGTTTAGTGTCCGAAGCCTCACGCTGAAATGGCCTATCTGGGTCCCCAGATGGAGTAAGAAAGAAGATTCATCCTAGAAAAAAGCCGCAAGTGCAAAAGCTCTGTGAGTGTACAGAGTGCCTAGGGTGGCTCATCAAATGCACAGGAGAGTTAGAGGCTATGGGCTTTTTTTCTGGGTGGAAGTTCATTGGTTTGGTGTCCGTATCCCCATGCTGAAATGGCCCGTCTGGGTCCCCGAACGCACTAAGAACAAATGTTCCTCCCAGACAAACGTGGCAGTTCAGGAAACTCCTTGCATGCATGGAGTGGTAAGGGTGACTCACCCATTGCACAGGAGAGTTGGAGGCTAAGAGCTTTTTATCCTGTCTGGAATTTCATTGGTTTGGTGTCCAAAGCCCCATGATGAAATGGCCTGTCTGGGTCCTCTGATTGACTGAAAACAAAGATTCCACCCAGACAAAAGGTGCTAGTGCAGGAAGCTCCATGTGTGCATGGAGTGCCAGGGTGGATAACCAACTGCACAAGAGAGTTAGAACCTAAGGGCTTTTTTTCCTGCCTGGATCTTCTTTGGTGTGGTGTTCGAATCCCCACGCTGAAATGGTCAGTCTGGGTCCCCAGATGGACTAAGAATGAAGATTCATCCCAGACAAAAGGTGCCAGCGCAGGAAGTTCCTTGTGTGCAGGGAGTACCAAGGGTGCCTCACGAACTGCACAGGACAGTTGGAGGCTAAGGGCTTTTTTTCCTGGCTGGAACTTTATTGGTTTGATGTTTGAAGTCACGCACTGAAATGGCCCATATTGGTCCCCAGATGGACTAAGAACGAAGATTCCTCCCAGACAAAAGGTGCCAACGCAGGAAGCTGCATGTGTGCATGGAGTGCCAAAGTTTTCTCATCCATTGCATAGGAGACTTGGAGGTTAAGAGGTTTTTTTCATGGCTGGAACTTCTCTGACTTGGTGTCTGTAGCCCCGCGCTTAAATGGCCAGTCTGGGTCTCCAGATGGACTAAGAAAGAAGATTCATCCCAGACAAAAGAAGCCAGCGCAGGGAGCTCCACGTGTGCATGGACTGCCAAGGGTGGTTCACCCATTGCACAGGAGAGCTGGAGGCTAAGGGCTTTTTTTCCTGGCTGGAACTTCATTGGTTTAATGTTTGAAGTCACGCGCTGAAATCACTGGGTCCCCAGATGGACTAAGAACGAAGATTCATCCTAGAAAAAAGCCGCAAGTGCAAATAGCTCCATGAGTGTATAGAGTGCCAAGGGTTGCTCATCAAATGCACAGGAGAGTTGGACGCTAAATGCTTTCTTTCTTACCAGGAAATTCATTGGTTTGGTGTCCAAAGCCCAACGCTGAAATGGTCCATCTGGGTCCCCAGATGGACTAAGAAGAAAGATTCCTCCCACACAAAAGTTGCCAGCGCAGAAAGCTCTATGGGTGCCTGGAGTGTCAAGATTGGCTCAGCTATTGCACAGTAGAGGTGGAGGCTAAGGCCTTTTTTTCCTGTTTGGAACTTCATTGGTTTGGTGTTCGAAGCCCCGCACTGAAATGACCTGGCTGGGCCTCACATGGGCTAAGAACGAAGATTCCTCCCATACAAAAGGTGCCAGTGCAGGAAGTTCCATGTGTGCATAGAGTGTCAAGGGTTGCTCACCCATTGCATAGGAGACTTGGAGGTTAAGGGGTTTTTTTCATGGCTGGAACTTCTCTGACTTGGTGTTCGTAGCACCATGCTGAAATGGCGAGTCTGGGTCCCCAGATGGAATAAGAATGAAGATTCTTCCCAGACAAAAGGTGCCAGCGCAGGAAGCTCCTTGTGTGCAGGGAGTGCCAAGGGTGGCTAACCAACTGCACAGGAGAGTTAGAGGCTAAGGGCTTTTTTTCTTCCTGGAACTTCATTGGTTTGGTGTCCGAAGCCCAATGCTGAAATGGCCCGTCTGGGTCCCCGGACGGACTAAGAACAAATGTTCCTCCCAGACAAAGGGGGCAGCTCAGGAAACTCTTTCCGTGCATGGAGTGATAAGGGTGACTCACCCATTGCACAGGAGAGTTAGAGACTAAGGGATTTTTTTTCTGCCTCGAACTTCATTGGTTTGGTGTTTGAATCCCCATGCTAAAATGGCTCTTTTGGGTTCGCAGATGGACTAAGAACGAAGATTCCTCCCAGACAAATGGTGCTAGCGGAGAAAGCTCCATGTGTGCATGGAGTGTCAAAGGTTGCTCACCAACTGCACAGGGAACTTGAAGGTTATGGGTTTTTTTTCCTGGCTGGAACTTCATTGGCTTGGTGTCCGAAGCCCCGCACTTAAATTGCCTCTCTGGGTCTTCAGATGGATTAAGAACAAAGATTTCGCCCAGACAAGAGGTGTCAGGGTAGAAAGATCCACGTTTGCATAGAATGCAAAGTGTGGCTCACGCATTGCACAGCAGAGTTGCAGGCTAAGGGCTTTTTTTCCTACCTGGAAATTCATTGGTTTAGTGTTTGAAGCCCCACGCTGAAATGGTCCATCTGGGTCCCCAGATGGACTAAGAATGAAGATTTCTCCCACTCAGAAGTTGCCAGCGCAGAAAGCTCTATGTTTGCATGGAGTGCCAAGAGTGGCTGAGCCATTGCAGAGTTGAGGTGGAGGCTAAGGGCTTTTTTTCCTTCCTGGAAGTTCATTGGTTTGGTGTCCAAAGCCCCGCACTGAAATAGCCCTTCTGAGTTCCCACATGGATTAAGAATGAAAATTCCTCAAAGACAGAAGCTGCCAGTGCAAGAAGTTCCTTGTGTGCATGGAGTTCCGAGGGTGGCTCACCCATTGCAATGGGTAGTTGAAGTCTATGGGTTTTTCTTCGTGGCTGTAAATTCATTGGCTTGGTGTCTGAAGTCCCACGCTGAAATGGCCTGTCTGGGTCCCCAGATGGACTAAGAACAAAGATTCCCCCCAGACAAAAGGTTCCAGGGGAGAATGCTCCATGTGTGCATGGAGTGCCAAGGGTGGCTCACCCATTTCACAGCAGAGTTGGAGGTTAAGGCCTTTTTTTCTTGACTGGAACTTAATTGGTTTGGTGTCTGAAGTCCTGTGCTGAAATGGCCTCACTAAGTCCAGAAATGGACTAACATCAAAGATTCATCCCAGACAAAAGGTGCCATCACAGAGAGCTCCATGTGTGGTGCTTGGAGTGCCAAATGGTGGCTCACCCATTGTACAGGACAGTTGGATGCTAAGGGCTTTTTTTCCTGGCTGGAACTTCATTGGTTTGGTGTCCGAAGCCCAGCGATGAAATGGCCCATCTGGGTCCGGAGATGGACTAACAACGAAGATTCCTCCCAGACAAAATGTGCCAGCGCGGAAATCTGCATGGCTCACCCATTGCACAGCAGAGTTTGACAAGTATCTAATGGGGAACTTCTTTGGTCTTTTTTGTCTATGGTTTTCTTCTATTTTTTCTTTCCGGAGAAGGTATAATACTGGCCTTTAATAATCTTCCATTTATGAAGATATTTTATACAGTGGAAATAAAAGTTATTTTTTCTATAGGACATAAAAATAAAGAAGGGGTCACAGCCTTCTGAAACAATTCTGAAACCTTTTGGACTAATAAGCCTGTTTCAGTATGCAGCATTACTATCCTTTTACTACAACCAATTTATGTTTCTTTTCACTTAACATCCTGTGCCACCATCATGACGGGACCACCAAAAGAGCAAAGAAAGCCCTGAGCCTCTGTCTCTCAAGAGAAGTTGGTGCACAACTCTCAGCACTACACAAAGAGCAAGAGCTGCCTGCGCAAGCACCTTTGAACTGGCAGGTATCTTCCCCGTTCTGAATCCTAGATGTAAATGGAAAAAAAACTCTAAACCTCACCCTAACCCTAAATCTAACACCAACCCTTACCCTAACCCTTGTTAACCCTAACCCTATCCCCTTCCTTACACTAATTTCAAAAGCCCTCCCCGTAATTCCCAAGCTTCTAAGGGAATCTCATCCTCTCTCCGTCTCAGAGTCCCCCACTTATCCTGCAGAGAGACGGGCCTGTCTCTCTGCAACTCGAAAACGCTTCAGAGTACATCTAGCTGGAAAGAACATGCCTCGCGTCTTCAGATGTGTGCAGTGGAAAGGGCTTTGAAGCAGAAGCAGACTGCCAATGCCTAGAAGTTTGCAATTAGAGAGGATAGGTCCTGACAAGCTTTCTCTCCTGAGACACTTCTCCAGTGGTGCCGTGTTTACAGTTGCTTGTAGCCTGTCATCTCTGGGGGAGTTGTCTCTTCCAAGAGAAACCATTCTACTCTTCTCCAGTCTTCAGCAAATTTTGGAGTCAGTGAAGAAATGAAAATAAAGGGCAACCTGAAGCCCCTCTGCTCTGGTGGTGTTTGAAAGGGGACAGTCCCTGTCTCAGGGAGGGGTTTGGCGATGGTTGCAGCCTGGGGTTGAGTTGGGCAGGTGGGACCTGGAATACTGCAGGCACCTGAACTGCAAGTTTTTGTCCTCTTTGCTCCATCCTGCACTCTTGAAGATGTTGTTGATGCCGTCAATTGGTAGATTTCTTGAAATCTCCTTGTCCAATCTGTGGGCCTGAAACTCCAGCTACCTCTCCCCAGTTAGTTCTCAATTGCAGTCAGGAGAGAGGGACGGTGCTTTCACGTTTCTGCCGCAGTGGTTTTGAACACTGTCTTCACCTTGACTCACATCCCATCTTTGTTCATCTGTTCTGCAATAATTCACCTGAAACTGGTCTCTCAACTGTGTCTGTGCCCCAGGACTGGGCACAGCATGCACCAAATCTCACCCTCTCAGTCCTGCAGCCCTGGACTCTCCTGTCCTATCTGAGATGCACTTGTGCAGCTCTCCAGGGGATGGTGAGTACAAGGACAGGTTCCCTAAAGGGAGCTGTGTGGGACTGGAGACGGGAGAGAAGACCTTTATGCCCCTCATGGGAATCCCTTGGGAGGAAACTCTGCCCCTCCCAGATCTGAGGCATTTTCCAGTCCTGAAAACAGTAACACTATCCTGAGCCGTGCCTTTGTACTCTCCAGATGACTTTCCAGCTCCTAACACTCTAGATGAGCCCCAATCATCACCCTCGTCCTGGAGAGATGGGGCCACTGAACACCAGGAGAGTCCAGCCTGGAGACATCCCCATGCCCATCAGTTCCCTCTGATGCTTTCCCTGTCCTGCACTCCCTGCTGTCCCCGTGTCTCTGCCCCCTAACCTGAGTGGGACCAACCGCACCCCCAGCTCCCCTTTGGGTTCAGCCCGCTTGGGGCAGTGCTCAAGGGCTGTGCTGCCATTGCCCTGCTCTGCTTTGCTCAGCCCATGCTCTCTGCTCACACACAGCCCTGGGGAACTTCACAGAATCACACCCAGTATCCCAAGTTGGAAGGGACCCACAAGGATCATCGAGTCCAACTCCTGAGCCTTCATTGGACCATCCCCCAGAGTCACACCACGTGCCCGGGAGTATCATCCAAACGCTTCTTGTACTTGCACCGAGCCAGCGGCTGAACCCCCACACAGGCACCTCCTGCTCCCAGACAGCAGCATCTCTAGCTTCTGGGGAAGAAAGAGGGGATGCAGCCATCACCTAAGATATCCCAAAAGGGTATTCACGTCAAACCTTCATGTCTGCCTCACCCCTCTGGGAGGATCTGTGGGCATGTGCTGGGAATTCCTGGAGGCGCTGCCATTGCTGGAGGAGTTGCGTTTCTGCTCTTCCTCCCCCTGTCCTGGCTTTAGCTCTCCTGAAGGAAACATTTGCTTAGAGAGGCCTCAAAACACCCCCAGGTCCTTCTCCATCAAATACCCTCCCACCCACCTTTGTGAAATCACCTGGTGCAGGCAGGGAAAGTGTCCACACAAGTTCTCTGAGAGGGGCAGAGGCAAATGGGAAGAGCCTGCAAGATCTCTCTACGCTGTAAACAAAGCATGAATTTGTATCTCTCTCAGTGAAACACAAGTGTTTTCCTAAGGAGGAGAAGTTATGAGGAAGACCAAACTCCTCCCTCTAAGCAATTGGAAATCCAAAATTAAGAGGCTCCAAGTAAGAAAGGATGGAGAAAGCGAAAATAACAGCCCTTTATTAAAGGATGTATGTGTATTGGTAGAACAACGAAAGAACACAAAAACGACCAAATAATCCTGTACCAAAACTCCGCCTCAAAAAAGGGCAGAAGTCCGGTATTCTGCGCTTTTTGGCGCACTTCCAATCCCGGTCAGCAGGGGCCGCTGTTGGATCACCGGAGGAGCAGAGCCTGCAGCTGCTCCCGGACAAGGGCGATTTTCGCCCCACGCACCGAGAAGGGGGGATGTTTCTGCCTAAGCCAAGGAGAAGGCTCAGGTGGTATGTCCCCCTGGAGCAGCTCTCTGTCCTCCAGGAGAGGAGGAGCTGTGGAGGTGTTGCCCTGCCAAGCCAAGGCAAGCGCAGGCAATTCCCCACCAGAACTGGTGCAGATGACCCCAGGGGTTGGCACAGGGCAGATTCCTGACGACAGGGACAAACCCACTGCGTGTTACAGGGATGTCTGTAAACCCCATTTTCCGTGGGGGTTGCCAGTGGAGTGGGAAAGGAAAGGAGGAGAACACGGTGAGAGCAGGAGCTGGAGGAGCAGCCCCAATGCTCCCAGCTCCCAGCCCTTGCCCAACCCAGCAAAGCCCAAGCAAGCCCAGCCTGGACCTCCCAGCCCCATTTGCCCAGCTCAGAGTTCTTGTCAGAGAGAACAGGCCGGGCTGGGCGATTCTCCCTGGGCACTGGCTGTGCTGGAGTGCTGCCTGGGCTGGCTGAGGGAGGACCTCACCGGAACAGAGGTTGTGCTGCTGTTCAGCTCTTGCAAGTGAGGCTTTAGAGGGAAAAGGAAAGCTCTTTATTTCCCCTGCTGGCTGCAAGCCCTGCACAAGCCTCCGGCCCTGGGATACAGGAGAGCTGCAGGGAGCTGGGCCCTCTGCCTTCAGTTTTGCTGAAGGGGGCAGCGGTGACATCCCAGGAGACCAGTGACATCACAGGGCTCTGGTGACACCACAGGGGACATCAGTGTCATCACGGGGACATGGTGCTACCACATGGGAAACAGGTGACATCACAGAGACAGCAGTGACATTTTGGGGACACAGGGACCACCCTTGGGGAAAGTAGTGACATCACATGGGACAGTGGTGACATCTCACGGGACAGCAGTGACATCACAACTGTCTGACGGCGTCACAGGGACTGTGAGGACACCAACTGGACAGCTGTGACATCACTGGCAACACCAGTGACATCACAGGGACTGTGGTGACATCACTGGGGATGACGGGGATGTTTGGGGGCTTTTGGGAGGGCACCTGCCCTTCAACACGGCACCCAGTACACCCCAAAAAGTGCTGGGATCCCCCTAAACCGATGGGAAAAGGGTGGGAGAGGTCAGAAGAGTGAGGAGGGCAGCGGGGCTTTGGCGTCCTGTCCCCTCCTCCGTGTGACAGCGTCATGTCCCCACCCTCGGGTCCGTGTCCCAAGTCCTGTGCCCCCCCGGCTCTGCCGGGACATGGAGGACCAGGTTGGTTCCATGGGTTGAGACTGATGGGCTGAGTGGGGGCTGCAGAGAGCCCCCCGTGTCCCCGGGGTGCAGGGACTGGGGGGTCGTGTCCGCTGGGCCCCCCTAGCTTGGTGGGGGAGAGGAACTCGAGGGGGTGGTGCTGGGGTGGGATGATGCCACCCCTCGGGTCCCCAAGAGCTGCTAAGGGTGGGGAAACTGAGGCAGGGATTGAGGGAGGAGGGGCTGGCGGGGCTTTTCTCGAGGCTGTGGTTCGCTGCTGTGCCACCCCCATGCTGTGCCACCAAAGGAGGAAAGAACGTCCTGAGCCTCTGTCTCTCAAGAGAAGTTGGTGCACAACTCTCGGCACTACACAAAGAGCAAGAGCTTCCTGTGCAAAGCACTTTTGAACTGGCAGGTATCTTCCCCGTTCTGAATCCTAGATGTAAACGTAAAAAAACCTCTAAACCTAACCCTAACCCTAACCCTAAATCCTAACCTTAACCCTAACCGTAACCCTAACTCTATGGAGCCCCTGGTGGTCTAGTAGTAAAGGCGCCGCGCTATCACCTCCGAGACCCGGGTTCGATTCCCGGTCAGGGCCACTCCCGGGCAGGTGGGGCTCGTTAGCCCTTAAAGGCAACCCACCTACATCCTAAGGACCTCACTGCCACTGTCCAAGCTCGCTTGGCCCCGGCAGATGAACCTTAGGATTAAAGGGTGGGCTCAGTTCCGCGCACACTGTGTCTCACCTAAAAAATCCAATGCGCAGGCTGGAAGGTGTAAAGACCTTCCCCGGATCTTCGCTCGCGAAGACTGGCCATTATTATAACTCTAACACTAACCCTAACCCTTGTTAACCCTAACCCTATCCCCTTCCTTACACTAATTTCAAAAGCCCTCCCGGTAATTCCCAAGCTTCTATGGGAATCTCATCCTCTCTCCGTCTCAGAGTCCCCCACTTATCCTGCAGAGAGACGGGCCTGTCCATCCACCTTCCAAAAGCATGTGCCTTCAGCTGGCTCAAAGTTTCCTGAAGTCCCTGGGTTCTTCTCTTCGTCAGCTTCAAGAAAGGAAACCAAAATCAGTGCAGGACTTTAGCATCACATCGGCCAAACCCTAACCATTCCCACACTCATCCTCTCCTAAGTGCACCCAAGTCCTCGTGTCACTGCCTCCAGCAAGAGGTGCAGAGCTTGCAGCTCCCACTGCATGGTACACCTGCAACAGGGAAAAAAAAACTTTCATTGGCATTTCTGACACTTCCCTGGGTCCCTGCTCCTCCTCCATACCTCCCCGACTCACCTGGGACGCTCATTTCTTTCCAAAGGTTACCGGGTTGGCACCTCCAAAGAGAAGAGGGGAATGC
Source organism: Myiozetetes cayanensis (assembly GCF_022539395.1). Taxonomy (NCBI): domain Eukaryota; kingdom Metazoa; phylum Chordata; class Aves; order Passeriformes; family Tyrannidae; genus Myiozetetes; species Myiozetetes cayanensis. The sequence goes on along the minus strand of NW_026087794.1, from coordinate 17,401 downwards.
TTAAATGCCCAGCCCTGAAGTCCCTGCCATCGCCCACAAGGCCAATGCCAAAGCACCTGACCTTGTCGCTCCGCTCCTCAGCCCGTGGTCTGTTCCTCTGGGAATACGGATGGGCACTGCAAAGAAATCACAGAGGCAAAGGAACATACAGACGGATCCCCTCAGAGTGCAACATTCTGACCAAAGTTCCCCTCTCGGATTCTTTTTCACTCACCTCTTACTGCAAGGACCTCCTTCCCATTCTGCTGACTCTTGTCACCTTGTGTATCACTGGAAAAAAACAAACAACAAGGTATACGCTTAGATTCACAAATGATACAGCTCGCCATAAATATCTTTGCATTCAGACTGGCCGGAATATTCTCACCTTGCTTGTCTGCCCTTTAATTCTGACAGCCCAATCGACCACTTGAATCCGACCTCAAAAGAAAGAACAAAAGGTCGGTCACACAATGAATCACAGAATCAGAGCATCAGCTGGATTGGAAAAACCCTCTGAGATCATCAAGTCGATCCCCTACCACTCTGCTTACTAGAGCCTGGCACTAAGTGCCACATCCAGTCTTATCTTAAAATCCTGCTGGTACAGAGAATTCACCACTTTCCTGAGCTGCCCATTGAAATGATTGATTACCCTCTCCTCAGAGAATTTCTTCCTAATATCTAGCCTCAACCTCATCAGGCAGAGCTTAAGACCGTGCCCTCTTGTCTTGTTGATAGCTGCCTGGGAGAGGAGACCAACCCCCACCTGGCTACAACCTCCTATCAGGTAGCTGTAGAGTGTGATGAGGTCTCCTCTGAGCCTCCTCTTCTCCACACTAAACAAGCCCAGCTCCCTCAGCCTCTCCTCATAGGACCTGTGCTCCAGTCCCTTCACCAACCTGCTTGCTCTTCTCTGGACCTGCTCCAGCACCTTGACACCCTTCCTGAGGGAACTGAACTGGACACACAACTCGAGGGGTGGCCTCATTAGTGCTGAGTCCAGGGGAAGTAATCACTTCCTTGGACCTGTTGGCCACACTGTTCCTGGTCCAGGCAAGGATGTCACTGGCCTTCTTGGCCACCTGGGCACGCTGCTGGCTCATGTTCAGCTTCCTGTCGATCCAAACTCCCAGGTCCCTTTCTGCCTGCCTGCTCTCCAGCCACTCTGTCCCCTGCTGCAGGGGGTTGTTGTGGTCAAAGTGCATGACTGGGCACTTGGCCTTCTTGAACCTCATCCCACAGGAATCAGCCAAACTCTCCAGTCTGTCCAGATCCCTCTGCAGAGCCCTCCTGCCTTCCAGCTGATCGACACTTCCCCACAAGCTTGGTATCCTTTGCAAATTTGGAAATGGTGGACTCAATTCCCTCATCTAAATCACCAATAGAGATATTAAAGAGAACTGGGCCCAACACTGATCTCTGGGGGACACCACTAGTGACTGGCCACCAACTGGATGCAGCCCTGTTCAGCACCACTCTCTGGGCCCGGCCATCCGGCAGTTCTTAACCCAGCAAAAAGTGCACAGAAAAGGGCCCAGACAATCCATTTCAGCATGGGGCTTTAGACACCAAACCAATGAAAATCCAAGCAAGAAAAAAAGACCTTAGTCTCCACCTCTACTGTGCAATGGCTGAGCCACTCCTGGCACTCCAGGCACACACAGAGCTTTCTGCGCTGGCAACTTTTGCGTGGGAGGAATCTTCGTTCTTAGTCCATCTGGGGACCCAGACGCGTCATTTCAGCGCGTGACTTCAAACATCAAACCAATGAAGTTCCAGCCAGGAAAAAAAGCCCTTAGCCTCCAACTGTCCTGTGCAGTTGGTGAGGCACCCTTGGAACTCCATGCACACATGGAGCTTCCTGCGTTAGCACCTTTTGTCTGGGTGGAATCTTTGTTCTTAGTCCATCTGGGGACCGAGACGGGCCATTTCAGCATGGGGCTTGGGACACGAAACCATTGAAGTTCCAGGCAGGAAAAAAAGGCCTTAGCCTCCAACTCTGCTGTGAAATGGGTGAGCCACCCTTGACACTCCATGCACACATGGAGCTTTTTACCCTGGAACCTCTTGTCTGGGTGGAATCTTTGTTCTTAATTCTCCTGGGAACCCAGACAGGCCATTTAAGCTCGGGGCTTCAGACACCAAACCAATGAAGTTCCAGCCAGGAAAAAAAGCCCTTAGTGTCCAACTGCCCTGTGCAATGGGTGAGCCACCCTGGGCACTCCATGCTCACAAGGAGCTTCCTGTGCTGGTACCTATTTTCTGGGATGAATCTTCGTTCTGAGTCCATCTCTGGACTTAGTGGGGCCATTTCAGCGTGGGGCTTCAGACACAAAACCAATGGAGTTCCAGGAAGGAAAAAAACCCCTTAGTCTTTAACTCTGCTGTGCAATGGGTGAGGCACCCTTGGCACTCCATGGAGCTTCTTGCAATAGCACCTTTGCCTGGGTGGAATCTTCGTTCTTAGTCCATCTGGGGACCAAGATGGGTCATTAGAGTGCAGGACTTCAGACACCAAACCAGTGACGATCTAGCCAGGAAAAAAAGGCCTTAACCTCCAACTCTCCTGTGTCATGGGTGAGCCAATATTGGCACTCCATGCACACATGGAGCTTTCTGTCCTGAAAGCGTTTGTCTGGGTGGAATCTTCATTGTTAGTCCATCTGGGGACCCAGACTGGCCATTTCAGCTTTGGGCTTTGGACACCAAACCAATGAAGTTCTAACCAGGAAAAAAAGTCCTTAACCTCCAACTCTCCTGTGCAGTTGGTGAGCCACCCTTGGCACTCCATGCATACATGGAACTTCCTGCACTGGCACCTTTTGTATGGGAGGAATCTTTGTTTTCAGTCAATCAGAGGACACGGACGGACCATTTCATCGTGGGGCTTTGGACACCAAACCAATGAAATTCCACGCAGGATAAAAAGCTCTTAGTCTCCAACTCTCCTGTGCAATGGGTGAGTCACCCTTACCACTCCATGCACGCAAGGAGCTTCCTGAGCTGCCACCTTTGTCTGGGAGGAACATTTGTTCTTAGTCCGTCCTGGGTCCCAGACGGGACATTTCAGCGTGGAGATTCGGACACCAAACCAATGAAGTTCCAGGCAGGAAAAAAAGCCCTTAGCCTCTAGCTCTCCTGTGCATTTGGTTAGCCACCCTTGGCACTCCCTGCACACAAAGAGTTTTCTGTCCTGAAACAGTTTGTCTGGGTGGAATCTTCATTGTTAGTCCATCTGGGGACCCAGATTGGCCATTTCAGCTTTGGGCTTTGGACACCAAACCAATGAAGTTCTAACCAGGAAAAAAAGTCCTTAACCTCCAACTCTCCTGTGCAGTTGGTGAGCCACCCTTGGCACTCCATGCACGCATGGAACTTCCTGCACTGGCACCTTTTGTATGGGAGGAATCTTTGTTTTCAGTCAATCAGAGGACTCAGACTGGCCATTTCATCGTGGGGCTACGGACCCCAAACCAATGAATTTCCAGCAAGGAAAAAAAGCCCTTAACCTCCCAGTGTCCTGTGCAGTTTTGAGGTACCCTTTGAACTCCATGCACACATGGAGTTTCCTGCACTAGCACCTTTTGTCTAGGTGGAATCTTCATTGTTAATCCATCTGAGAACCCAGACAGGCCATTTCAGCGCGGGCCTTCAGACACCAAACCAATGAATTTCCAGCAAGGAAAAAAAGCCCTTAACCTCCCAGTGTCCTGTGTAGTTTTGAGATATCCTTTGAACTCCATGCACACATGGAGTTTCCTGCACTAGCACCTTTTGTCTCGGTGGAATCTTCATTGTTAATCCATCTGAGAACCCAGACAGGTCATTTAAGGTCGGGCCTTCAGACACCAAACCAATGAAGTTCCAGCCAGGAGAAAAAGCCCTTAACCTCCCACTGTCCTGTGCAGTTTTGAGGTACCCTTTGCACTCCAAGCACACATGGAGTTTCCTGCACTAGCACCTTTTGTCTAGGTGGAATCTTCATTGTTAATCCATCTGAGAACCCAGACAGGCCATTTCAGCGCGGGCCTTCAGACACCAAACCAATGAAGTTCCAGCCAGGAAAAAAAGCCCTTAGTGTCCAACTGCCCTGTGCAATGGGTGAGCCACCCTGGGCACTCCATGCACACAAGGAGCTTCCTGTGCTGGTACCTATTTTCTTGGATGAATCTTCGTTCTGAGTCCATCTCTGGACTTAGTGGGGCCATTTCAGCGTGGGGCTTCGGACACAAAACCAATGGAGTTCCAGGAAGGAAAAAAACCCCTTAGTCTTTAACTCTGCTGTGCAATGGGTGAGGCACCCTTGGCACTCCATGCACACATGGAGCTTCTTGCAATAGCACCTTTTGCCTGGGTGGAATCTTCGTTCTTAGTCCATCTGGGGACCAAGATGGGTCATTAGAGTGCAGGACTTCAGACACCAAACCAGTGACGATCTAGCCAGGAAAAAAAGGCCTTAACCTCCAACTCTCCTGTGTAATGGGTGAGCCAATATTGGCACTCCATGCACACAAAGAGCTTTCTGTCCTGAAAGCGTTTGTCTGGGTGGAATCTTCATTGTTAGTCCATCTGGGGACCCAGACTGGCCATTTCAGCTTTGGGCTTTGGACACCAAACCAATGAAGTTCTAACCAGGAAAAAAAGTCCTTAACCTCCAACTCTCCTGTGCAGTTGGTGAGCCACCCTTGGCACTCCATGCACACATGGAACTTCCTGCACTGGCACCTTTTGTATGGGAGGAATCTTTGTTTTCAGTCAATCAGAGGACCCAGACGGGCCATTTCATCGTGGGGCTACGGACCCCAAACCAATGAAGTTCCAGCCAGGAAAAAAAGCCCTTAACCTCCCAGTGTCCTGTGCAGTTTTGAGGTACCCTTTGAACTCCATGCACACATGGAGTTTCCTGCACTAGCACCTTTTGTCTAGGTGGAATCTTCATTGTTAATCCATCTGAGAACCCAGACAGGCCATTTAAGGTCGGGCCTTCAGACACCAAACCAATGAAGTTCCAGCCAGGAAAAAAAGCCCTTAACCTCCCAGTGTCCTGTGCAGTTTTGAGGTACCCTTTGAACTCCATGCACACATGGAGTTTCCTGCACTAGCACCTTTTGTCTCGGTGGAATCTTCATTGTTAATCCATCTGAGAACCCAGACAGGCCATTTAAGGTCGGGCCTTCAGACACCAAACCAATGAAGTTCCAGCCAGGAGAAAAAGCCCTTAGCGTCCATCTGATCTGTGCAATGCGTTAGCAAACCTTGGCACTCCATGTACACATGGAGCTTCCTGCCCTGACACCTTTTGTCTGGGAGGAATCTTCGTTCTTAGTCCATGTGGGGCCCTGATGGGCCATTTCAGCGCGGGACTTTGGACACCAAAGCAATGAAGTTCCAAACAGGAAAAAAAGACCTTATCCTCCACCTCTACTGTGCAATGGCTGAGTCACTCTTGGCACTCCATGCACACATAGAGCTTTCTGCGCTGGCAACTTTTGTGTGGGAGGAATCTTCGTTCTTAGTCCATCTGGGGACCCAGACGCGTCATTTCAGCGCGTGACTTCAAACATCAAACCAATGAAGTTCCAGCCAGGAAAAAAAGCCCTTAGCCTCCAACTGTCCTGTGCAGTTGGTGAGGCACCCTTGGAACTCCATGCACACATGGAGCTTCCTGCGTTAGCACCTTTTGTCTGGGTGGAATCTTTGTTCTTAGTCCATCTGGGGACCGAGACGGGCCATTTCAGCATGGGGCTTGGGACACGAAACCATTGAAGTTCCAGGCAGGAAAAAAAGCCCTTAGCCTCCAACTCTGCTGTGAAATGGGTGAGCCACCCTTGACACTCCATGCACACATGGAGCTTTCTACCCTGGCACCTCTTGTCTGGGTGGAATCTTTGTTCTTAATTCTCCTGGGAACCCACACAAGCCATTTAAGGTCGACCCTTCAGACACCAAACCAATGAAGATCCAGCCAGGAAAAAAAGCCCTTAGTGTCCCACTGCCCTGTGCAATGGGTGAGCCACCCTGGGAACTCCATGCACACAAGGAGATTCCTGTGCTGGTACCTATTTTCTGGGATGAATCTTCGTTCTGAGTCCATCTCTGGACTTAGTGGGGCCATTTCAGCGTGGGGCTTCGGACACAAAACCAATGGAGTTCCAGGAAGGAAAAAAACCCCTTAGCCTTTAACTCTGCTGTACAATGGGTGAGACACCATTGGCACTCCATGCACACATGGAGCTTCTTGCAAGAGCATCTGGGTCCTCTGATTGACTGAAAACAAAGATTCCTCCCATACAAAAGGTACCAGTGCAGGAAGTTCCATGTATGCATGGAGTGCCACGGGTGGCTCACCAACTGCACAGGAAAGTTGGAGGTTAAGGGCTTTTTTTCCTGGTTAGAACTTCATTGGTTTGGTATCCAAAGCCCCATGCTGAAATGGCCAGTCTGGGTCCCCAGATGGACTAACAATGAAGATTCCACCCAGACAAACACTTTCAGGACAGAAAGCTCCATGTGTGCATGGAGTGCCAATATTGACTCACCCATTACACAGGAGAGTTGGAGGTTAAGGCCTTTTTTTCCTGGCTAGATCGTCACTGGTTTGGTGTCTGAAGCCCTGCACTCTAATGACCCATCTTGGTCCCCAGATGGACTAAGAACGAAGATTCCACCCAGGCAAAAGGTGCTATTGCAAGAAGCTCCATGTGTGCATGGAGTGCCAAGGGTGCCTCACCCATTGCACAGCAGAGTTAAAGACTAAGGGGTTTTTTTCCTTCCTGGAACTCCATTGGTTTTGTGTCCGAAGCCCCACGCTGAAATGGCCCCACTAAGTCCAGAGATGGACTCAGAACGAAGATTCATCCCAGAAAATAGGTACCAGCACAGGAAGCTCCTTGCGTGCATGGAGTGGTAAGGGTGACTCACCCATTGCACAGGAGAGATTGAGTTTAGGAGCTTTTTATCCTGCCTGGAATTTCATTGGTTTGGTGTCCAAAGCCCCACGCTTAAATGGCCCAAATGGGTCCCCAGATGGACTAAGAATGAAGATTCCTCCCAGACAAAAGGTGCTTGCTAAGGAAGCTCCATGTGTACATGGAGTGCCAAGGTTGGTTAACCCATTGCACAGATCAGTTGGACGCAAAGGGCTTTTTCTCCTGGCTGGAACTTCATTGGTTTGGTGTCTGAAGGCCCGAACTTAAATGGCCTGTCTGGGTTCTCAGATGGATTAAGAACAAAGATTCCACCCAGACAAGAGGTGCCACGGTAGAAAGCTCCATGTGTGCATGGAGTGCCAAGGGTGTCTCACCCATTTCACAGCAGAATTGGAGGCTAAGGGCTTTTTTTCCTGCCTGGAACTTCAATGGTTTCGTGTCCCAAGCCCCACGCTGAAATGGCCCAAATGGGTCCCCAGATGGACTAAGAACAAAGATTCCTCCCATACAAAAGGTGCTAGTGCAGGAAGCTCCATGTGTGCATCGAGTTCCAAGGGTGCCTCACCAACTGCACAGGACAGTTGGAGGCTAAGGGCTTTTTTTCCTGGCTGGAACTTCATTGGTTTGATGTTTGAAGTCACGCGCTGAAACGACGTGTCTGGGTCCCCATATGGAGTAAGAAAGAGGATTCATCCTAGAAAAACGCCGCAAGTGCAGAAAGCTCTGTGCGTCTACAGAGTGCCAAGGGTGGCTCATCAAATGCACAGGAGAGTTAGAGGTTAAGGGGTTTTATTCCTGCCTGGAACTTCATTGATTTGGTGTCCGAATCCCCAGGCTGAAATGGCCCGTCTGGGTCCCCGGACGGACTAAGAACAAATGTTCCTCCCAGACAAAGGTGGCAGCTCAGGAAGCTCCTTGTGTGCATAGAGTGGTAAGGGTTGCTCACCCATTGCACGGGAGAGATTGAGTCTAAGAGCTTTTTATCCTGCCTGGAATTTCATTCGTTTGGTGTCCAAAGCCCCACGATGAAATGGTCCGCTGGGTCCTCTGATTGACTGAAAACAAAGATTCCTTCCATACGAAAAGTACCAGTGCAGGAAGTTCCATGTGTGCATGGAGAGCCAAGGTTGGCTCACCAACTGCACAGGAGAGTTGGAGGCTAAGGCCTTTTTTTCCTGGTTGGAACTTCATTGGTTTGGTGTCCAAAGCCCCACGCTGAAATGGCCAGTCTGGGTCCCCAGATGGACTAACAATGAAGATTCCACCCAGACAAACGCTTTCAGGACAGAAAGCTCCATGTGTGCATGGAGTGCCAATATTGGCTCACCCATTACCCAGTAGAGTTGGAGGTTAAGGGCTTTTTTTCCTGGCTAGATCGTCACTGGTTTGGTGTCTGAAGCCCTGCACTCTAATGACCCATCTTGGTCCCCAGATGGACTAAGAACGAAGATTCCACCCAGGCAAAAGGTGCTATTGCAAGAAGCTCCATGTGTGCATGGAGTGCCAAGGGTGTCTCACCCATTGCACAGCAGAGTTAAAGACTAAGGGGTTTTTTTCCTGCCTGGAACTCCATTGGTTTTGTGTCCGAAGCCCCACGATGAAATGGCCCCACTAAGTCCAGAGATGGACTCAGAACGAAGATTCATCCCAGAAAATAGGTACCAGCACAGGAAGCTCCTTGCGTGCATGGAGTGGTAAGGGTGACTCACCCATTGCACAGGAGAGTTGGAGGCTAAGAGCTTTTTATCCTGCCTGGAATTTCCTTGGTTTGGTGTCCAAAGCCCCACGCTTAAATGGCCCAAATGGGTCCCCAGATGGACTACGATGGAAGATTCCTCCCAGACAAAAGGTGCTTGCTAAGGAAGCTCCTTGTGTACATGGAGTGCCAAGGTTGGCTAACCCATTGCACAGATCAGTTGGACGCAAAGGGCTTTTTCTCCTGGCTGGAACTTCATTGGTTTGGTGTCTGAAGGCCCGAGCTTAAATGGCCTGTCTGGGTTCTCAGATGGATTAAGAACAAAGATTCCACCCAGACAAGAGGTGCCACGGTAGAAAGCTCCATGTGTGCATGGAGTGCCAAGGCTGTCTCACCCATTGCACAGCAGAGTTGGAGGCTAAGGGCTTTTTTTCCTGCCTGGAACTTCAATGGTTTCGTGTCCCAAGCCCCATGCTGAAATGGCCCATCTTGGTCCCCAGATGGACTAAGAACAAAGATTCCACTCAGACAAAAGGTGCTACCGCAGGAAGCTCCATGTGTGCATGGAGTTCCAAGGGTGCCTCACCAACTGCACAGGAGAGTTGGAGGTTAAGGGCTTTTTTCCTGGCTGGAACTTCATTGGTTTGATGTTTGAAGTCACGCGCTGAAACGACGTGTCTGGGTCCCCAGATGGAGTAAGAAAGAAGATTCATCCTAGAAAACGCCGCAAGTGCAGAAAGCTCTGTGCGTCTACAGAGTGCCAAGGGTGGCTCATCAAATGCACAGGAGAGTTAGAGGCTAAGGGCTTTTTTTCCTGCCTGGAACTTCATTGGTTTGGTGTCCGAATCCCCAGGCTGAAATGGCCCGTCTGGGTCCCTGGACGGACTAAGAACAAATGTTCCTCCCAGACAAAGGTGGCAGTTCAGGAAGCTTCTTGTGTGCATAGAGTGGTAAGGGTTGCTCACCCATTGCACAGGAGTCTAAGAGCTTTTTATCCTGCCTGGAATTTCATTGGTTTGGTGTCCAAAGCCCCACGATGAAATGGCCCGTCTGGGTCCTCTGATTGACTGAAAACAAAGATTCCTCCCATACAAAAGGTGCCAGTGCAGGAAGTTCCATGTGTGCATGGAGTGCCACGGGTGGCTCACCAACTGCACAGGAGAGTTGGAGGCTAAGGCCTTTTTTTCCTGGTTGGAACTTCATTGGTTTGGTATCCAAAGCCCCACGCTGAAATGGCCCGTCTGGGTCCCCAGGTGGACTAACAATGAAGATTCCACCCAGACAAACGCTTTCAGGACAGAAAGCTCCATGTGTGCATGGAGTGCCAATATTGGCTCACCCATTACACAAGAGAGTTGGAGGTTAAGGGCTTTTTTTCCTGGCTAGATCGTCACTGGTTTGTGTCTGAAGCCCTGCACTCTAATGACCCATCTTGGTCCCCAGATGGACTAAGAACGAAGATTCCACTCAGGCAAAAGGTGCTATTGCAAGAAGCTCCATGTGTGCATGGAGTGCCAAGGGTGTCTCACCCATTGCACAGCAGAGTTAAAGACTAAGGGGTATTTTTCCTTCCTGGAACTCCATTGGTTTTGTGTCCGAAGCCCCACGCTGAAATGGCCCCACTAAGTCCAGAGATGGACTCAGAACGAAGATTCATCCCAGAAAATAGGTACCAGCACAGGAAATTCCTTGCGTGCATGGAGTAGTAAGGGTGACTCACCCATTGCACAGGAGAGATTGAGTTTAGGAGCTTTTTATCCTGCCTGGAATTTCATTGGTTTGGTGTCCAAAGCCCCACGCTTAAATGGCCCAAATGGGTCCCCAGATGGACTAAGAATGAAGATTCCTCCCAGACAAAAGGTGCTTGCTAAGGAAGCTCCATGTGTACATGGAGTGCCAAGGTTGGTTAACCCATTGCACAGATCAGTTGGACGCAAAGGGCTTTTTCTCCTGGCTGGAACTTCATTGGTTTGGTGTCTGAAGGCCCGAACTTAAATGGCCTGTCTGGGTTCTCAGATGGATTAAGAACAAAGATTCCACCCAGACAAGAGGTGCCACGGTAGAAAGCTCCATGTGTGCATGGAGTGCCAAGGGTGTCTCACCCATTACACAGCAGAATTGGAGGCTAAGGGCTTTTTTTCCTGCCTGGAACTTCAATGGTTTCGTGTCCCAAGCCCCACGCTGAAATGGCCCAAATGGGTCCCCAGATGGACTAAGAACAAAGATTCCTCCCATACAAAAGGTGCTAGTGCAGGAAGCTCCATGTGTGCATCGAGTTCCAAGGGTGCCTCAGCAACTGCACAGGACAGTTGGAGGTTAAGGGCTTTTTTTCCTGGCTGGAACTTCATTGGTTTGATGTTTGAAGTCACGCGCTGAAACGACGTGTCTGGGTCCCCAGATGGAGTAAGAAAGAAGATTCATCCTAGAAAAACGCCGCAAGTGCAGAAAGCTCTGTGAGTCTACAGAGTGCCAAGGGTGGCTCATCAAATGCACAGGAGAGTTAGAGGCTAAGGGCTTTTTTTCCTGCCTGGAAATTCATTGGTTTGGTGTCCGAATCCCCACGCTGAAATGGCCCGTCTGGGTCCCTAGACAGACTAAGAACAAATGTTCCTCCCAGACAAAGGTGGCAGCTCAGGAAGCTCCTTGTGTGCATAGAGTGGTAAGGGTTGCTCACCCATTGCACAGGAGAGATTGAGTCTAAGAGCTTTTTATCCTGCCTGGAATTTCATTGGTTTGGTGTCCAAAGCCCCACGATGAAATGGTCCGTCTGGGTCCTCTGATTGACTGAAAACAAAGATTCCTTCCATACAAAAGGTGCCAGTGCAGGAAGTTCCATGTGTGCATGGAGTGCCACGGGTGGCTCACCAACTGCACAGGAGAGTTAGAGGCTAAGGTCTTTTTTTCCTGGTTGGAACTTCATTGGTTTGGTATCCAAAGCCCCACGCTGAAATGGCCAGTCTGGGTCCCCAGATGGACTAACAATGAAGATTCCACCCAGACAAAATGTGCTAGTGCAGGAAGCTCCATGTATGCATGGAGTTCAAAGGGTACCTCAATACTGCACAGGACACTGGGAGGTTAAGGGCTTTCTTTCCTGGCTGGAACTTCATTGGGTTGGGGTCTGTAGCCCCACGATGAAATCGCCCGTCTGGGTTTTCTGATTGACTGAAAACAAAGATTCCTCCCATACAAAAGGTGCCAGTGCAGGAAGTTCCATGTGTGCATGGAGTGCCAAGGGTGGCTCACCAACTGCACAGGAAAGTTGGAGGTTAAGGGCTTCTTTTCCTGGTTAGAACTTCATTGGTTTGGTATCCAAAGCCCCGTGCTGAAATGGCCAGTCTGGGTCCCCAGATGGACTAACAATGAAGATTCCACCCAGACAAACACTTTCAGGACAGAAAGCTCCATGTGTGCATGGAGTGCCAATATTGGCTCACCCATTACCCAGTAGAGTTGGAGGTTAAGGGCTTTTTTTCCTGGCTAGATCGTCACTGGTTTGGTGTCTGAAGCCCTGCACTCTAATGACCCATCTTGGTCCCCAGATGGACTAAGAACGAAGATTCCACCCAGGCAAAAGGTGCTATTGCAAGAAGCTCCATGTGTGCATGGAGTGCCAAGGGTGCCTCACCCATTGCACAGCAGAGTTAAAGACTAAGGGGTTTTTTTCCTTCCTGGAACTCCATTGGTTTTGTGTCCGAAGCCCCACGATGAAATGGCCCCACTAAGTCCAGAGATGGACTCAGAACGAAGATTCATCCCAGAAAATAGGTACCAGCACAGGAAGCTCCTTGCGTGCATGGAGTGGTAAGGGTGACTCACCCATTGCACAGGAGAGATTGAGTCTAAGATCTTTTTATCCTGCCTGGAATTTCATTGGTTTGGTGTCCAAAACCCCACGCTTAAATGGCCTAAATGGGTCCCCAGATGGACTAAGAATAAAGATTCCTCCCAGACAAAAGGTGCTTGCTAAGGAAGCTCCATGTGTACATGGAGTGCCAAGGTTGGCTAACCCATTGCACAGATCAGTTGGAGGTTAAGGCCTTTTTTTCCTGGCTGGAACTTCATTGGTTTGGTGTCTGAAGGCCCGACCTTAAATGGCCTGTCTGGGTTCCCAGGAGAATTAAGAACAAAGATTCCACCCAGACAAGAGGTGCCAGGGTAAAAAGCTCCATGTGTGCATGGAGTGTCAAGGGTGGCTCACCCATTTCACAGCAGAGTTGGAGGCTAAGGCCTTTTTTTCCTGCCTGGAACTTCAATGGTTTCGTGTCCCAAGCCCCACGCTGAAATGGCCCATCTTGGTCCCCAGATGGACTAAGAACAAAGATTCCTCCCATACAAAAGGTGCTAGTGCAGGAAGCTCCATGTGTGCATCGAGTTCCAAGGGTGCCTCAGCAACTGCACAGGACAGTTGGAGGTTAAGGGCTTTTTTTCCTGGCTGGAACTTCATTGGTTTGATGTTTGAAGTCACGCGCTGAAACGACGTGTCTGGGTCCCCAGATGGAGTAAGAAAGAAGATTCATCCTAGAAAAACGCCGCAAGTGCAGAAAGCTCTGTGCGTGTACAGAGTGCCAAGGGTGGCTCATGAAATGCACAGGAGAGTTAGAGGTTAAGGGGTTTTTTTTCTGCCTGGAACTTCATTGATTTGCTGTCCGAATCCCCAGGCTGAAATGGCCCGTCTGGGTCCCCGGACGGACTAAGAACAAATGTTCCTCCCAGACAAAGGTGGCAGCTCAGGAAGCTCCTTGTGTGCATAGAGTGGTAAGGGTTGCTCACCCATTGCACAAGAGAGATTGAGTCTAAGAGCTTTTTATCCTGCCTGGAATTCCTTTCATTGGTTTGGTGTCCAAAGCCCCACGCTTAAATGGCCCAAATGGGTCCCCAGATGGACTAAGAATGAAGATTCCTCCCAGACAAAAGGTGCTAGCTAAGGAAGCTCCATGTGTACATGGACTGCCAAGGTTGGCTAACCCATTGCACAGATCAGTTGGACACAAAGGGCTTTTTCTCCTGGCTGGAACTTCATTGGTTTGGTGTTCGTAGCCCAACGCTGAAATGGCCCGCCTTGGTCCTCAGATGGGCTAAGAACGAAGATTCCACCCAGACAAAAGGTGCTAGTGCAGGAAGCTCCATGTGTGCATGGAGTGCCAAGGGTGCCTCACAACTGCACAAGACAGTTGGAGGGTAAGGGCTTTTTTTCCTGGCTGGAACTTCATTGGTTTGATGTTTGATGTCACGCGCTGAAATGATGTGTCTGGGTCCCCAGATGGAGTAAGAAAGAAGATTCATCCTAGAGAAACGCCGCAAGTGCAGAAAGCTCCGAGAGTGTACAGAGTGCCATGGGTGGCTCATCAAATGCACAGGAGAGTTAGAGGCTAAGGGGTTTTTGACCTGCCTGGAAATTCATTGGTTTGGTGTGAGAATCCCCATGCTGAAATGGCCCGTCCGGGTCCCCGGACGGACTAAGAACAAATGTTCCTCCCAGACAAAGGTGGCAGCTCAGGAAGCTCCTTGTGCGCATAGAGGGGTAAGGGTTGCTCACCCATTGCACAGGAGAGATTGAGTCTAAGAGCTTTTTATCCTGCCTGGAATTCCTTTCATTGGTTTGGTGTCCAAAGCCCCACGATGAAATGGCCCGTCTGGATCCTCTGATTGATTGTAAACAAAGATTCCTCCCATACAAAGGGTGCCAGTGCAGGAAGTTCCATGTGTGCATGGAGTGCCAAGGGTGGCTCACCAACTGCACAGGAGAGTTGGAGGCTAAGGCCTTTTTTTCCTGGTTGGAACTTCATTGGTTTGGTGTCCAAAGCCCCACGCTGAAATGGCCCGTCTGGGTCCCCGGACGGACTAAGAACAAATGTTCCTCCCAGACAAAGGTGGCAGCTCAGGAAGCTCCTTGTGTGCATAGAGTGGTAAGGGTTGCTCACCCATTGCACAGGAGAGATTGAGTCTAAGAGCTTTTTATCCTGCCTGGAATTTCATTGGTTTGGTGTCCAAAGCCCCACGATGAAATGGTGCGTGTGGGTCCTCTGATTGACTGAAAACAAAGATTCCTCCCATACAAAGGTGCCAGTGCAGGAAGTTCCATGTGTGCATGGAGTGCCAAGGGTGGCTCACCAACTGCACAGGAGAGTTGGAGGCTAAGGCCTTTTTTTCCTGGTTGGAACTTCATTGGTTTGGTATCCAAAGCCCCACGTTGAAATGGGCAGTCTGGGTCCCCAGATGGACTAACAATGAAGATTCCACCCAGACAAACAATTTCAGGACAGGAAGCTCCATGTGTGCATGGAGTGCCAATATTGGCTCACCCATTACACAGGAGAGTTGGAGGCTAAGGGCTTTTTTTCCTGGCTAGATCGTCACTGATTTGGTGTCTGAAGCCCTGCACTCTAATGACCCATCTTGGTCCCCAGATGGACTAAGAACGAAGATTCCACCCAGGCAAAAGGTGCTATTGCAAGAAGCTCCATGTGTGCATGGAGTGCCAAGGGTGCCTCACCCATTGCACAGCAGAGTTAAAGGCTAAGTGGTTTTATTCCTTCCTGGAAATCCATTGGTTTTGTGTCCGAAGCCCCACGCTGAAATGGCCCCACTAAGTCCAGAGATGGACTCAGAACGAAGATTCTTCCCAGAAAATAGGTGCCAGCACAGGAAGCTCCTTGTGTGCAGGGAGTGCCCAGGGTGGCTCACCCATTGCACGGGGCAGTTGGAGGCTAAGGGCTTTTTTTTCTGGCTGGAACTTCATTGGTTTGGTGTCTGAAGCCCCGAGCTTTAATGGCCTGTCTGGGTTCCCAGGAGAATTAAGAACAAAGATTCCACCCAGACAAGAGGTGCCAGGGTAGAAAGCTCCATGTGTGCATGGAGGGTCAAGGGTGGCTCACCCATTTCACAGCAGAGTTGGAGGCTAAGGCCTTTTTTTCCAACCTGGATCTTCTTTGGTTTGGTGTCCCAAGCCGCACGCTGAAATGGCCCGTCTCGCTCCCCAGATGGACTAAGAAAGAAGATTCATCCCAAGCAAAAGAAGCGAACGCAAGAAGCTCCTTGTGTGCATGGAGTGCCAAGGGTGGCTAACCAACTGCACAAGAGAGTTAGAGCCTAAGGGCTTTTTTTCCTACCTGGATCTTCCTTGGTTTGGTGTCCGAATCCCCACGCTGAAATGGCCCAAATGGGTCCCCAGATGGACTAAGAATGAAGATTCCTCCCAGACAAAAGGTGCTAGCTAAGGAAGCTCCATGTGTACATGGAGTGCCAAGGTTGGCTAACCCATTGCACAGATCAGTTGGACGCTAAGGGCTTTTTCTCCTGGCTGGAACTTCATTTCTTTGGTGTCTGAAGGCCCGACCTTAAATGGCCTGCCTGGGTTCTCAGACAGATTATGAACAAAGATTCCACCCAGACAAGAGGGGCCAGGGTAGAAAGCTCCATGTGTGCATGGAGTGCCAAGGCTGTCTCACCCATTGCACAGCAGAGTTGGAGGCTAATGGTTTTTTTCCTGCCTGGAACTTCATTGTTTTGGTGTCCCAAGCCCCACACTGAAATGGCCCATCTTGGTCCCCAGGTGGATTAAGAACAAAAATTCCACCCAGGCATGTTGTGACGGGGTAGAAACTTCCATGTGTGCATGGAGTGACAAAGGTGTCTCACCAACTTCACAGGACAGTTTGAGGCTAAGAGCTTTTTTTCTGGATGGAACTTTATTGGTTTGATGATTGAAGTCACGCGCTGAAATGACGCGTCTGGGTCCCCAGATGGACTAAGAATGAAGATTCATCCTAGAAAAAAGCCGCAAGTGCAGAAAGCTCCGTGACTGTATAGAGTGCCAAGGGTAGGTCATCAAATGCACAGGAAAGTTTGAGGCTAAGGGCTTTCTTTTCTACCTGGAAATTCATTGGTTTGGTGTCCGAAGCCCAACGCTGAAATCGACTATCTGGGTCCCCAGATGGACTAAGAACGAAGATTCCTCCCACGCAAAAGTTGCCAGCGCAGAAAGCTCTGTGTGTGCCTGGAGTGCCAAGAGTGGCTCAGCCATTGCACAGTAGAGGTGGAGACTAAGGTCTTTTTTTCTTGCTTGGAACTTCATTGGTTTGGTGTCTAAAGCCCCATGCTGAAATGGATTGTCTGGGCCCTTTTCTGTGCACTTTTTGCTGGGTTAAGAACTGCCGGATGGCCGGGCCCAGAGAGTGGTGCTGAACAGGGCTGCATCCAGTTGGTGGCCAGTCACTAGTGCTGTCCCCCAGAGATCAGTGTTGGGCCCAGTTCTCTTTAATATCTCTATTGGTGATTTAGATGAGGGAATTGAGTCCACCATTTCCAAATTTGCAAAGGATACCAAGCTTGTGGGGAAGTGTCGATCAGCTGGAAGGCAGGAGGGCTCTGCAGAGGGATCTGGACAGACTGGAGAGTTTGGCTGATTCCTGTGGGATGAGGTTCAAGAAGGCCAAGTGCCCAGTCATGCACTTTGACCACAACAACCCCCTGCAGCAGGGGACAGAGTGGCTGGAGAGCAGGCAGGCAGAAAGGGACCTGGGAGTTTGGATCGACAGGAAGCTGAACATGAGCCAGCAGCGTGCCCAGGTGGCCAAGAAGGCCAGTGACATCCTTGCCTGGATCAGGAACAGTGTGGCCAACAGGTCCAAGGAAGTGATTACTTCCCCTGGACTCAGCACTAATGAGGCCACCCCTCGAGTTGTGTGTCCAGTTCAGGTCCCTCAGGAAGGGTGTCAAGGTGCTGGAGCAGGTCCAGAGAAGAGCAAGCAGGCTGGTGAAGGGACTGGAGCACAGGTCCTATGAGGAGAGG